>NW_026267104.1:2797951-3097951 GCF_014633365.1 Diospyros lotus | reverse complement strand
TCCAAGCTTTATTGTGTATAATTATTAGATGAAGCCCAAGAACTCCCCTTAGCCTAGCTGGAGATGCTCTAATTCTGCTTGTACTGTAAGCAAATTATAAGCTGTGTATAGTATATATAAGATATATATAAAAATCATACCCCATTACAGTTTTTGTCAACTGTTGTATCTATAAATGTTTCCTGATAAAGTTACTCTGTAACACTCTTAATAGCAGTTTTAGCTGCTTTGCTGTAAATTGATCTTCTGTTCAACAGAAATATAAAGTCAGTCCGCACAAACAAGTCCCACTTCTTTAATAAGTGTTTCCGTCCAGATTCTGTTTTCACTTTGCCCGGGATGGGTGAACAGAACACAAAACAAATAAATTGGTAGATGAAATTGTAGTGCCATCTTACTTCCCTGTACATTGAAGCTTGCTTGTACACATTAAAGCTCAGATGATCTCTCTCTCTCTCTCTCACACACGCACGCACTCAAAACCACATCACTCATGGCAACGGGTTAATCTTGATCATCTAGTCTAGTAACCCCTTAGTGTTTGAACAATTGTGTTGTGCCAGGGGTCCGACAGATGCTGCAACAGGTTGTCGAACGGCCCTTGCCCGGTCACGTTGTGCTGAACAATAAACCCTAAGAATGCCAACATTGCCAATCTCCCTGCACCACACCCACGATACAAATTAGCCCAGTTGCTGCTTGCTTCCGTTTAAATTAAATGAAAGGGGGTTGGGCACTTACCATTGGCGAGCTCCTTTTCTTTGGCCTCTAGTGTGGGGGCAAAGTTGAGGGGGTTGAAGATGCCACCAGGGTATCCACACTCATTGGGAGGCAGGCTGTAGTTCTTGAAGATGGGATCCTGGTTCACGCTTCCTGGGTTCTTGATGTCCTGCCACCGCCGGATCTCCACGTAGTGGAACAAGATGAACTCGATCACGAAAAGCGTTGACGACGAGGCGAAGTACTCTGCCTTCCCGGCGTCGTACCACTTGGGCGCGTTGATTATCCCTATCTTCGTGAACACTTCCGGCAGCAGCATTCCGACAACTCCCAACATGGCCCAACGCCCATTCACGAGCTCTGCCTGTACGTACCATCTCAAGTTCTCCGGGTCCTCCGCCAGCGCCAAGGGGTCGAATCCGTTGTCTCCTGGTAGACTGGATGACCACAGTATGTAAATTAATTAATCAGTGACAGTGTGTTAACGGTTAACTGTTTTTATCATCCTTAAGCTTTTATCATCGTTATTACCTGCCATTGAGGTAGGCTGGCGAGGGCAAGCCCGGGAGCCATTCACCCTTCTTGGCTTCGACTTTGAATGAGCTGGGTGACGAAGATGTGGCCGGTCTAGCGGAGATTTCCCGGTTAAGTCTGGAAGAAGAGCCGGTCAGGAACCGAGTCTTGGAGGCGCATGGGCGGAAGACGAAGGTGGAGGCATGGGCGGCGACGCTGGCCATCTTTTCCGATCCGGCGGAGGGAGGTGAGTTTGGAGGGCTAAGGAATGGCACAAAAAATGGGAGTTTTGAGGGTGCATTTGTATTTCATCTGAGAGGGATTCTTGTGGCTCTAGTTGTTTGCTGGATCATGGGCATCCGACGGCTGTGATGCGGTGGCGAGCTTTAGATCGTCCAATGGGATGCAGACTGAGAATCCCTTATCCTTATCCTTAGCAGAGCCATATCCCCTAATCTTTTCCTTGCTCGCTGTTTGGCTGTGTAGAGATTTTGTGGGTCTATCAACTGCTACGTTGGAAGATTTTTGCGATGCATCCGATTGGAAGATCTTTGCCACGTGGTATCTAGGGTATCCAATGAGTGCCAAACACGTGGATGATGAGTGTCAATTTTATTTAATAAAATCACTTTAGAAAGTTTTTTTTTTAAAAAAAAATGCTATTAGTATTTTATGGGTTATATCATGGGATATATAATATAGATAAAATGTTCAAAATATCTCTCACTCAAAATGATAAATTAAGGCGGTAAGGTACATGACTAAAATATCTCTCACCCAAAGTGGTGAGGTACGGAGAGTATTTTTATCATTTATAATGTATTATGTAGTCCATAGAGTACCTATAACATAATCCAAGTTTTCTAATTTTACTTGAGTCATTGGTGGGGGCTTAAATTAATGCATACATATTCAAGAATTTCATTTCACTTGGAAGGACTCATTGGATTTGGATTTGGTCCCCGCATCAATTTTTTTAGTAAGCCTAGGTGATACATACTGTCCTTAATTTCTCTTAGTTATTCTGCTATTTTCACTGTGAAAACTATAATGAGTTGATAACAATTAATTAGTTAATATCCTAATCTCACTCTCAAAGAGCGAGTATTTCTATTACAAGAATTGGAAGGTAAATATCAGTCTTTGTCTTTGTTTGTGGCATGTGGCATGAATGATGAAGAAAGAAATAAAGATCAGGCCCGACACTGATTCGGGCCACGATCTGGCCTTCCTCTGGCCAATACGGGTACTACTTTTTTAATAATAATGATATTCTTTTCAAATTTTGATGCCAAACTTGGCAAAAACGTTAAAAAAAAAAAAAATACCCTTTTGGTGTTAACAAATTATTATAATGATGATGAACTCCGAAAAAATAATATCTTACACATTTTATTCAATGGGCTTTCGTATTCAAGGCCAGGCCGGCCAGGCCATATTTCGGCCTGGCCCATTCTAAGTTAATTTTTCTGGGCTAAAATTTTTAAGAACTTAAAAAAAGAGTTTGGGCTCATGAAGATTGGGCCCGTCAGGGATCCTTCATTTTATCCTATTTTGCCTTTTCTTTCCGCATTTTCTTTCTATAGCTGTTCTTGGTACGACGGGGTTTCAAGTTTTAAATTTTAATAAACAAACTATTTAACATGTTACTTGATAGCATTAGTTAACTTTGGATTTTATTTTCAACTTTGTTTCTTTTCTTTTGCATTCTACTTTCAGGATAATGAAAATAAAATTAAAAAAAAAAGTTCTACCAAAGCAGGCATTAGAGATTAGAAAAAAGGTTGACAGGGAGAAAAAAGATGCGAGGGATCTCTTCCCCCTTTATTGTCATCATTATAAATATATATATATATATACATATAGAGAGAGAGAGAGAGAGCACAACATTCAACGGCTACAATTCTAATTTTCACTCGCTCAGCCAAATAACTGATTACAATTTACTTCACTGAAACCCAACCATTCAATAGCAATGCAATGGATAGGATCAATAAAATTAAGAAAAAAAAAGAAAATAGGACCCTAAAACCACCATGAAGTGGAGGGTGGTAAAAACCCACCACTGCCAAGTTTCTGTCTTTCCTAAAAAGACCAGAGACAGGAACCAAACTCCATAGGACCCAAATTAAACGGCCTCCAGAGCTTAAGTGAGCAACTCCTATCTCTGTTAAGCTCGAAGCCTTGTCCCCACTACTATACTCTAGCTAGATTTATATGTCTGTCTGTCTTATCTTATTCTTATCTATATTTATGCGAATTGGCCACCGGAGAATGTTTGGCCGAAGGACCAGCCGGCGGGGACAACGTTGTTGGAGACGACGGTGCGGCCGTCGCTTGTGGTGACCTTGAAAGAGAGGCTCTGGCCATTGAGGTAGGTGTTGCTTTGCCAGTTTTGGCCCCAGTTTCTGGACATGGGCTGCCACCCAGTTCTCGACCCTTTGATGGAAACTGCATGCACGTCACCGGCGCCGCCGACGTTGGTGATCAGGACCAAGTTGAAGTAGGAGTGGCCGTTGATTGTGAATCTGATGCCCCCCTTTTTCCGGCAAGGCACCCTGCAATTGGTCCAAGTGAAGTTAATGGAATTTCTAGAATTTAGGGGGCAGATGTTGTGATTTAGTGCAACCTCACGGGTGTTTGCAATTTACCAAAAAATCAATTGAACTGCCAAGATAAAAAGAAAAATCAATTTAAAGATCTTGTGTAAATATATAAGGAAGTTATTTTTGCCAGTTCATGAGGGATAATTAATTTTACAATTTACATTTTCAAGAGTCAATTTAAAGATCTGTCTGTCTCTTTTGTAACGTGGGATGTCCAGAACTTTTATAGTGAAACAAGAAGGGTACCTTCTGTAAGAGACAGGGACAATCCCGGCTTTGTACTGAGCAATCTTCTGGAAGACTGGCTGAGAGAGGTCGAAGTGTTGCTGGGGAGGATTGCACCACCCCCCGGCATTGTTGGGGAGTGCGTTGTTAGGCGGGCAGAAGTTGGTGGCCGTGACGACAATGGAGCCAGGCAGGCACCACTTCGGGTCATTGGCGCACCTTATCTCGAAGCAAGACCCGCAGCTCAACCCATTGTTGAACAGCGCCGTGCTCAAGGCCGCCGTGTTAGTCCCGTACCCCTGGCTGTACAAGTTCCCATACCCGCAAGCCCCACCTGCACAGCAAGCAAGATTTTGGTTCAGGCATTTTCACAAACGTGTTATATGCTAAACTTCCTTGAACAGAAAATTCTCACTGGTCGTAAAAAATGCACCTACCCATTGTGCCAGATGCGTCTCCACCTCCATAGAAAGTAGCGTGGGCATCAACCCATCCCCCACCATAACCATGAACAGAGGAGACAAGGGAGAGAAATGCAACAATGGAAAACCCAAGAAGATACATGTTTAATTTTTCCTGAAGAGACTGAGAAGAGAGAGAGAGATGGAGAAGAGGTGAGGAAATGTCGAGGGGAGGGGTGGGAATAAATAGAGCCCCGTGGGGAAGAAGAGAGCATCGCGAAGTCCACGTCACAACTACTTAACTGGCTCTTTTTCGGGAGGCGTGGGGACCCAAAACCGCCAGGTGCGAGGCTCAGCGTAGTACGTAGTATACAAGGCGTGAGTGTACTTTGCCGCTTTTTCACGTGGTTTTGAGGTTGAAGTTTGGCGCTGTGTGTTGTGTGTGCATGTGGAATCGTCAAAGATCATCGTCATTTATTGGCAACTTGAAACACAGACCGTCCAGAATCCATGGCGTCCCCACTTGTGGGCATGCACATGGTGGGCAGCCACCATGTGCATGCCTTCCGACTATTTCAGATTGGGGAGATTAACGTGGTTGAACACACAATCGGGTTACTCGTACGTGTTGCGTGTTTGAGATACTAGTTACCTAATTAAGCATCGTTTATATGGAAATTATGAGCATATATGATGGCGATGAATCAAGTCGAATTCACTGCCGGCCAGACTCTTTAAAACGCTTAAACAAACACCAGAAGTGATTATATATGAGCCAAGATATTCGAGTTGTGTTTGTTCTCATGATCCCAAATTTTGTATTATTAATTATTTTTTCAAATTTTCAGTATCGCTAAATCTGTGAGATGTCACTGATTTCATGCAATGGTTCACCTGCCTCATGCTCAACTCTCAAGCAGTTAGTTAACCTTTGATTTTAACTACACGAGACATTGAGCTATGTTGAAGCTTTGTTGTTGAGCCACGTGTTATAGACGGAAATACTCTTCACAAATAACATAATAAGAGTTCTTATAATTAAAAGATAAAATTATAAATAAAAACAACAGGGAATGCATAATAATTCTAGGCAATGATAGATTAAGATACTTGATGAATTGTTACACAGTACAGTAGGAGTACAGCACTAATTAAATGCGCATGCCAATAACTTGCGGGCTTGTGTTGAGCATGGAGCTGCTTGAAAGAGTAGCTAACTCACTTAAACAAAGCCAATATGCATGCTGAAATAGTTTTATTAATTAATTCCAAGTTGTTGGTCCAATCATGGAACCATAATGCACCACTTTGCCTAACAGAGTCAAACAAATTGACAAGCAGCAGGGTGCATGATGCTAAATGCTCATTGATGCAGCACCTATACACTATTAATAATGTATATTATCAGTAAATTTATTCTTAAAGTAGTAGTACTGATGGCATGTATAAGCGTCCAAGTTAATTATAATGCTCAAAATTAAAAATCCCAGTTTTCAATGTCAAACAAAGCCAGTTCACATGCAATTCATTCCATTTCTAATAAAGACTCCAAATAGTACACAGTCGGAAGGTAGTGGTTTCCATTTAGAAAATTCTAGTGTTGCCAGGACCCAGGATTGTAGTAGCAAGGCCGATTATTACGACTGGAGATGGTGAAGGAATTAAATTGGTCTTGACCCATTTATTTATTATGAGGTTGAAAAAATTGCATGGTGTGTTTGGGTGCAGAGAAAGGAGGAGGGGCGGCACGTGGGTGAGGTAGGCGATGACAAACGAACAGTAATCTGTTGTAAGAACCAAGGACGCTGCGAGAGAGAGAGAGAGAGAGAGAGCCCTTTATTGCAGCGCAGCACGCGTTCATTGAATTCAATGCGACTCTTCGATTCTTCAGTAGTACACATTTCCAAACAGGGACTCAACAATCATCGCATGTGCAGATCCACGCCCAACTTGACAAAAATATTAACAAATTCATTTAAAGGCCAACCCCCAATATTCAGCTATCTATCTTTCTTGTCTCTCTCTCCCTATCTTTTCTCTTGTTGAGCTAGCTATCTAGCATGCTTGCTTCTTTAGTCGGCTGCAGGCTTCTTCCTTAGCCAGCTTTCTGCTCTCTACTGCCATCAACCATCATCCCATGCTTCTTACCCTATGGGCGGCAAACCGACTAAAGCTTCATTTCTCAGTGACTGCGAAACAATTAATTGCCTGTCATTTTAGCATTGGCCTGCGCCTGCGTCATGAGAAAGCAGCCTTGTGTTACAAAGATATCATACTATAAAACTTAATTTATTTCATTTTTCCGTTGCTGAGAAACCCATGATTTTTCAATCAACCATTTTACCATTGCTGCCAAAACATTTTCTTTTTCTTTTTTTTATAATCTAAGTGTCTGAATTTTAACTGCTTAATTCTGGACGAAATCGGTCTTCCCACTGATTTAATCTCCGAGTAAATTGGATGCGGTCGCAAACTTATATATTCTCGAGCAATATAAGATTAATCTTACTAAATAAAACATTTTTATCTCTATTAAAAATTAATTTTAATCGCTCTCAGAAACACTTAAAAATTTTAACAGTTGTGTCATAACAAAAACATCTTCTTACTCACCCCAGAGTTGTTCGTAAGTGTATTAACGTGGCGTCGTCTCACATGGGGCATGTTTTGACATGCTGAATGAGCTGCGTAATTTAGCTACTTGATAAGGGACTAATTTGGAAGGGTTCCCACCAAGCTTTTCAAGACCCATAATCAGTGGCACCCTTCTTTCTACTTCTTCCCCGGATTGCATGGGAGTTTGTCTTTTTATTGTTTCTTCAGTCGTTTACCTAACTTTCTTTTCTTAATTTATTCTGACCATTAACTTCGAATTAAACTATAAATCTCCCTTCTCTACACGTAACCCACCCAAAAGTAATTACTTGTTCATGTACAACATCTACGCGTATATCCCTTCATATGTTCTCCCTGATATATATATATATACACATATATACATAGTAAAAAGAAAAAAGAAAAAAATGTAAAAAATGTTTTTACTACATGAATTTAATTTGTGAATTTAAAATAATAATAATAATAATAATAATAATCACGAAAACCAAAAAGCAGTTTTTGGAGGTTCAACGGCTCCTTGGGTTTGATGATAGCCGCAAAATTTGAAGGCCGCTGCTTTGGAGGACGGGACGGGACTGCAATGTCTTTTGATGGATGGAGAGCAATTATTTATTTTAATGAGATTCAGTTAATCTGGAAATGCATGATGTAATTGAGAGAGATGCTTTAGGGCTTCCATTCGCCAAGGGTACGTGGAAGTAAGCAAGCACGCAGCCAGCAAAAGAAAGATTAGATTAATGCCTCATGCTGCTGCTAAAAGCGTCTCGCTACTGTTATTGGAAGTTTTTTTCTCCAATTAATTAATTGGTTGGTTAAATGTTTGTGAGAATCTCTTTTTCTTTCTTATATATTCAAGGATAAGCTTCTGTACAAGTACTGAGCTGAACCAGCAGAAAATTAATATGTGACACGATGATCATGGTTAACTGACCTAATAATTAAGTGTCACTTGAAAGATATCTGAACATGTATAAGATTTAGTGCCTAGCTCCACCATTAATAGATATGGCTTGAACTTTTATTAGCACCACATCTTAGTCATGCTTGAGTCACATCTTAAACACACAGAATTCATATTTAAATCCTCGATCCTTATGCAAGTTATAAAAACTATTAATTAATTTTCTCTGTGATATACATGTGCATGCATTTATTTTACTCAAATCTCTTATTATTGTTGAGTATTAACTTAATTGTCAAACCCATAAAATTGCAAGAAATTGACAAATATTAGTGTCGGTACCAATCTTTTAACAACATATCACTATTAAATAGGATTATTTAATTTCTTAGTTATTTTAAGTCAACTCTTAAGACTTAAACTTCTAAAAATAGACTAAAGTTGTTAATAATTCAATTTTCAAATAGATATATTTGGCTCCATTGACTAATACCTTATTTGCTAACGCAGATTAATTGTATATATTCAACTAATTAATGTGACAATTTTAAGTAATCTCGATCTAATCAAATAATGCATTCCACAACAATTATAAGCTAAAGCCCCATTTGCCAAATTCAAAACAGGCATGAAATTAACTAATTCTAAAAAATCCAAATGTTAAACTGATTTAAAAAAAGAAAAAGAGGGATATATATGAAAGTAGAAGATACAAAATGGTTGTTTACTTTCAATACAAACTATCTCACATAAAAAAAAAAAAACTAAAAAGAAAAGGAAAGAAAGAGAGATTCTCCTCCTATATATTCTTCTTCACCACTCATCTGATTTAAACTAAAATTTAAACCCTTACCCTCCATGCTGTTCTATGCACTTTATTCGCATGCTCCACTACCAATCCATCGAGCTTCTGGGCAGGTATATA
Organism: Diospyros lotus; assembly: GCF_014633365.1. NCBI lineage: Eukaryota > Viridiplantae > Streptophyta > Magnoliopsida > Ericales > Ebenaceae > Diospyros > Diospyros lotus. Next base: position 3,089,041 of record NW_026267104.1, on the reverse strand, counting down.
TGCCCATCTTGGCTAATTGTCTATAAGCAAAACATCTTATTCACTTAAAGTAATATAATAATGATATAAAAACATTTCATAACCTTATATTAATCCTGATATCAAAACATTTCATGGGAACTCAAAAATAATACTCAAATGGGCTCCGATATTTAGTAGTGTTCATTTGGTTATTAAATTAGTTATATATGATGGCAAGAAAGTGAACCAAATTTACTGAATCAGTTTATACTAAAATCGAATGGGACAAATACTTTAATCAACTCAATTTAACTATTAATTGAAAGCATCAAATTAATTAAAAAGGGTAATGCTAACCAATATATAGGATTATTTAAAATAAAATATATTTGTTACACCTTATCCATTACCTAAAAACAATTAATAGCATTACCTATTAAATAAAGTACTAGCTTAATTTAAAAGTAGCACAAAAATGAGTTTTTGACCAAATCAAAATTTTATAATTTTTTTTTTTTAAATTTTTGAGTGACAAAGAGAGTGACATTTCTTTAAATCTTTTTGGGTGACATATCTATAACTTTTCAATGGTGGTAAGAGTGGATGAGTTTTAGTTGATAATATTTATGAGATTAATGGACCAAATTTTTTGATGGGGACCGTGGAAGATTAGACCGTGGCCATTGTGTCAACATGAGGAAATTTAATGTTAGAATTTAGCATGGACAGTGATATTTTTGTACAAAGTTCTGTTAAAATATCATTTCTCAATTAATGGTCAAATTAAGAGATAAAAAGAGTGGAAGAAAATCACTAGCTTTGCTTTATTTGAAGGAAAAAGGATATATATATATATATAATGTATATAGTTACACATGGGTTCAGTGCATGCATGGTAGGTGAAGAATTTAGTGAGAACTCATTAATTTAAAGCTTGTGGGCCTCAACCCAACCGATGCATTGCAAGATTTCTATATACATGTGTAATCAAAATTAATAGTTTGATTTTATTGCAATACCGACAATTTAATTTTAATTTTAATTTCTTCCCTAGTACTCCTGCGTACACTCCTCACAGTAAGTGACTCAATGTCGTCGAGGTAGCTGGCAAACTCCTCTAATCTAACCCCCCCCCCCCCCCTCCACATCTATTGACTCACCCCCCAACAACTCCTGATCTAATGGGAATTAAGATTCCTATATCTTAGACCACGACGGCCTTATTGATAAAATTGCTTTTTTATCTTAGCTAAACTTGTACGTACGTATTTCCGCATTAACGGGACCAATAATAAATAATTAAGCCCTCAACGTGACAGTGCCGTGGCCACCATTTCAATCTCGATCCCACGCATCCCTTAATTGGTCTGGACTCTCTGGGCCGCCCAATCCTTTCCATGACCTTGACTCATCATCAAAAGTTAAAATTATTTTATAATAATTACATTAAGTATGCATGAATTTTTAATTGTATGTAAAATGTTCTTTAAAAACAAATAATTAAATTGTATTGCTAATATATATATATATATATATATAATTTGTGGAGGCGAATCGAATGGGATATGGGAGAAATCCAAGAGGAGGCGTGAAAAGGAATGAAGTTAATTTCAAAGATGGAGGAGCAAAGAGACCCCACAGATTGAAGAGATAACAAATGCTTTTAAGGGACAAGCGGCAGTCAGAGTCATTTAAGCACTAACAAGACATAATGCTTTGGCATAGAACATGTTAGAATGTCTAGCTAGCCTTGCCTCCTTGTTTCCTTTTCTCTTTACTTTTGTCTGCTTCTTCATGTTTCTTTGGCAGCAAGAGACGAATATATATATATATATATATATTTACGTCACAAACTATATATTTTCTTTCTTTTTCTTTCCTTTTCCTTTTCAAGACAAGACAATTTGTGTATTGTGTCGTCGTTGCATGCATATGTGATATGTAGATATCGAATCGAACAGATATTGAATATATATATGGACATTGGAGGAGGATCAATCTGGACAAGCTTTAACCCTCCTTAATTTAGTGGCAAGTGTGTCCCAATTAAGAGTCGTTAAAATGAACCTGCAGGATTGGATCCATCGCCTTGCCTTTTGTGACTCATTCATCACCTGCTATTTTTAGTCCATGGATTGAATTGAATTGTCAATAACAGCATTCACACGCGGCGCCCGTAATTAGTCACAGCAAACACTGCTAATTGTACTGTTAGAGACAGAGATGGAACGCACTCGCAGGCCCAGTGATCTCAGTTTCTTGAGGTTGCATGTCGAGGAACGTGAAAATGGCACGTCAGTGTCAGTGTCAGTGGCAGCGCCCGGCTTCCGTTAGTCCACGACGACGATGAGCGACCGGCCCACCGGATCGAAGCCGCTTTCATCCCATATCTTATAATTAATTATGTTGTGGAATTTTCCAAACAATGAAAATGAATTGAAAGACATTTACAAATTACGTGTTGTTTTTATTCTCAAACACGAGTAGAATTTTTGTTTTAAGTAACATGGAGTGTCTAAACCTATAATTTAATTAATTTTAATAATTTCATTCGAATCGTCCCATCCACGTCTACTGCATAGAATTTCATTCAAGTAGATGTCCCATCCAAGACCCAAATTCACTCTGTTTTCTCTACTTCTTTTTTTTAACCAATTGTGCTACCCCTAAAAGTTCACAAACAAACAGGATCGATCGTCAGAAAAAATAAAAATCAAACACAAACACAGCTTTAATGGGAACTCGGACCCCACCCATAGTAATGCTATCTCCATGAATCTATATCACACTCAAGTGGGCTACGATTGAGCTAAGCCCACATAGGCCCATATTTATCGGCCTGCATTTCCAACTAAAAGCCTTGGGTAAAACAATGCTCATAAACAGTTCGTTTGCTGACGGGCCAATTAGTGAATTATGGGCCTCTGGAAGCCCTCTTCACTTGCCCCTATTGGGCTTTTCGCTGCGGATCCACTGGGCCGCCAGATATACTGACAAACTTCCGGGCTCGCAAGCATGTGGATCGGTCTTAGCCGTCCGATTACCCTCCCATTAATCGATGGCGAACATTCCAGATATATACACACCTCTATATATAAGCGCGGCTTAAACCCTAGAGCCGTCTCAACTGTTAAAGTCTCATTTCTTCTCCCCTGTTCCTCTATTGCAAGTTAGGGTTTTAAGAGAGTTAACTCTCCATGGCGTCTCGGGAATGATGCTGTGATTTCCTTTTGCTTTGGAAATCTTTGGTTTCTGGTTTTGTTGAAGACCAACAGGTTTCAATAATGTTTGTTGCTGCATTTGATTTTCGTTGGTTGATGCGATCTTTTCATTGTATTTGAGTTGTCTATGCCCGTGATGGGTATGGACATTAGAATTACAATGATTATATTACTTCTGCGAGTGAAGAACTCATCTGAAGCGTTGAGGCATCCCCAACCTCGCTTGGATTTGTTTCTCTTCGCATTTGGTCCTTCATAAGAATTTTTTTCCATCATTTCTGTTTTCTTTTCTGTTATCAAATTTTTTTGTTGGATCCGTTTCGTTGACTTGATTCCTATGAGATTTTTGCATGGATTCACTGCCATGTGAATTGTCCTTGTTTCGTGCAATGAAACATGGGAGTTTTGTTCCTATTTTAGTACGAAAGTGCCAGTGATGGGTTTAAATATACTATGAGTGTTCACCACTATGAACAGAACCTAATCTGAGGCACCTCTCTGAGCCTAATCCTTTTTCTATCATTTTTATTTTGCTGAATTTTTTTTGAAGTGATTTGCTTTTTAAGAAAACCGTAGATCCTTTTAGGGAGAGTGATTGATGGATGCCATATTCGAAAACATTGTGATTGGTTTCCAAGTATTTGTTAGTGCAAGTGATGATAAAACAGACAGGGACATCAGAAACTCTATCACAGAGAATGATGATTTGTCGTTGGGAATCTCTCTGATGCACGAACGCTGCATTAACTCTGGAAATCGTTGTTACTGCATCATATTTGCATGTTTCGCATAATCTTTCTCTAATTGTGATCTTTGCTACTTTACCGTATCATTTTAAAGCCCTAGTCAATGATTTATGGTTTAACAATTCATCTTTGAAGCCTGTTAAACCGTAACGGACGTTGTTGGAATTGTCATTAATGCATGCAATAATCTACTGCTATTTGCGGGTTTGCCGATGATGCATTCTATTTGCACGTATTATCAGATATAAAGAGCATGATGATATCTGGATTGTCACTACCTCTGAGGCAAATCATCAAATGGTTTACACGCATTGTTTAGGCCTGACAAATTATTCCTTGCTAATTCTGATATTCAGGTTCCAGACATTGCATACCAATCAACGGGAGAACTGAAAATTTCAATTATGGGGTATTGTGTGATCATGGCCCCCAAGACTTAGAAAACCATTCGAACTGAGTCAATGGTTTGTTTGACTGAGATTTAATTTTTTAAATCCCTTTAATATTGGTTAATTAAAGGATTTGTGGTATCGTCTTGATCCCAAATTCCATATATAAAAAAAACTACTTGTAAAAGTGAAAACTATATTGTACATTTTTAAGATTTGGTTATGCCTTGTTTGGTGGATGTGCGAAGGTAGTAAGTAGATGACTCAAGGAAGAGAGAGTTGAGGAGAGAGATCTAATAGTTTCATTGTAGAGTGAGGACTGTAATTACTGAAAAGAGATCATAGTATTTATTTTGTTTTTGTAATTAATTGAACTGCTGTAATAAACTTCTAGAACAAACACTTGATAGCTAACTAGGTAGGCATATTGTCAACTGTTTTAACAGAATTAATTTTTACCGCAGTTGTCTTTACACCCAGTTGCAAACAAAACTTGGGATTAGACACTAGATTCAGCTTGGAGCAGAGAATCTCAAATCCAAGTCAAGAAGAGTCCTTTGTTAAGACGGCAGAAATTTAACTTCAATTTGTTTAGCAGCTACTCTCTCTTTAATGAAATCAACATTAATCTCTCAATATTTTGTGCTGTACGAAATCCTGGATTGTTTGCAAGCTGTTTTGTGGACAGGTTATAACACCACATTACCGGACAACGTGATAATGCAAATCCCAGTTCTCTGAATATAAGGATTAAAACCACGAAACTTCAGTTAAGCCACAAGTAGATGTTCACACTCTACTCCAGCACTTGACCTGGAAGCAACAGATTGTTGCATCTGTGTACATTTAAAGATGGTTAGCTGGACAACAAACTAAACCTTTGTCAACTGTACCCTTAAGATATTGCAGAATCCTTGTGTATGCTTGAGTTCAAGAAGTTAAGAACTGACTTAAGTTTGTTCGACGTAAAAGCAACATCAGATCTGGTATGACATAGTATTGTAATGAACCAATGGTTTTTCTATATAATGATGGATCAGTAAATTTGGAACCTGTGTGCAAAGTAAGTTGAAGAAATGTATTTAATTCTGTTAAAATTGTGAAAAGTAATTTTGCTAAATCAGTTAGCTATACATCCAACTTGTCAGCTATCAAGTGTTTGTTCTTGAAGTTATTATAATTGCAGCCTTCAAATGGTATCATGGCACAACTGGCTTCCGATCTATCAATTGCTTCAAACTCTGAATTGAACAACGCTAGTACAAGAACAACTTCATCTGGTATGAATGTCGCTACTGGGGCTCGAACTTTAAATTTTAGTTTGTCCATTAAGTTGTATAAGGATAAGTATATGTTCTGGAAGATTTGGATCATTCCAGCACTTAGTGCTCTTGACATGGAAGATCATGTATCTGATTCATAGTATAGATGTTCAGAAAATAGTTAGCAAGGAGATCTAGCTTGGAAAAAGGCTGATAAATGTCTTCTTTGTTAGTTACTGTCTACAGTAAGTGCAAGTGTTATGGCCCGAGTAACACATTGCTCTACTGCTCTTCAGTTTTGACAAGTTTTTGAACAAAGTTTTCTTCAGGAATCTATTAGTAAGGTGTTAACATCTGAAGAATCAACTACAAAATCTCAAGAAAAATAACCCTAGTATAAGTTATTATGGTCTTAAAATCAAATCATTTTGTGATAATCTAATGGCAGTAGGCTAGTCTCTGACCTCGTATGACCAGATCCTGCGTTTATTGAATGATCTGGGATCCGGATATAATTCTGTGGTTCCTTTGATATCACATTTAGCTAAAAATCATACTCTGCATGAAGACTTGTCTATATTAATGACTCGGGAACAGAGAATGGAACAACTTAATACAGAAAGGCAAGCAGATCTTACTGGTTTATCAGCTAATATTGGTGTGAATAATCATTCTTTTGGGCAAGGACAAGGTAGAAACTCTAATAGAGGTGTCAATAGAGGTCGTGGCCATAATTTTGGTAGGGGCTATGGCCGAACACGAGGAGGAAAATTATTTTGTCATGTTCGCTCTAAACAAGGTCATTCTGCACTTCAGTGTTATTTTGGGTTTGACAGAAATTGGTATGGCGTCTCATCATCTAATTAGTACTATATTCAAAGAGGAGGTTTCTTATCCTCAAGGGGAATTTTTCTGATGATTCTGGCTATACTGTTAATCAAGCTATTCCTCAAACTTATCTTCACTAGAATTCTGGTTTGTATGGTCTTCTTGGGATGACCCTCCTTACACGGCCTTTGTCGTTTAGGTAAATCACAGGTGTAAAATTTTGCCTCATTACATAAAGCAATGATCAAACTCACGGTTCACCTATCCAAATTTGATACATCACTTGCTTGACTACTCTACTTATGCTTTGAGAATAAATATGGCCTTCTTTCGTACATGGATGGTACAACCACCAATCTTATTACCCGAGACGGCAACAAGCCTTCCATTCATTCTCGGAACAGATCTTTGTAGGTAATGGTCAGGAACACTTGGTAGCTGACTAGTTAGGTACATTACTAATTATTTTAACAGAATTAGTTTTCACAACATTTATCTTCTTAACGGGATAATGGGATTAACCTTTTTAGTTGTACTTGTTATGTTTCCTATAGCTATGACTAATGATTTAATTATGGATCTTGATTTGAACCAAGAACTCTTGAATCCATCTACTCTTAGTTCTGTGATGAATAAATTAAGAACATGCAATGACCAGATTGAAAGACGATTTTACAACTTGAAGTTCTCTGCTGTTAAACTTTCCTCAAAACAAAAGTTTCTTCTCTCTCTTTCTCTGGGGGTCCTCGCTAGAACCAACGGCAAATTAGTTACTCTTTGTACGTCCAATAGATGGGAAGTAGGAAATTTCTTAACCAGTCGGACGACAAAGTTAAGAAATGTATGTAACTTGATTGGATGACCTAGAGCTAGAGGAGGTGAACAGCCAAAAACTTAATTGAAAACAAGAGGAGGGACCCAACCCCGGTTTTTACAATGTCAAAGCAGAAACCAAACTTGGACTTAATCCTGAATCTCTCGACGGTGACAAAGAAATATCAAAACGAGGCTTGGACTCGTCCATACTGTCTCTCCACCCCTTGGCTCATTCTTGATTGAGATTTGGTACATAAAATGTAAACCTCTCCCGCTGAAAAGTTTTCAACGTTGAAAGCTGATTTAACAAAGTGGGGTTAGGTGAGTAACACATGCGAGGTCTGCTTTTGTAGTCTAAATAATACTTAGAGTAATGATATTTGTATTCTTTCTTTCTTTCTTTCTTTCTTGTGTTGAATTGATGGGTTGACAAAATAATGAAATATTTTATATTGTGTTAGTTTTAATAACTATAATGATTATTGAAACTAATAAGAAGACATTTACTACCATCAATTTAGACTACAAGACTAACATTATTTTTAATATATTGTGGTTGAAAATTTTTCATAAAAGGAAAGTGGGACGATAAAGAACGGGATCACCAAATCCCCCTCCCAAAGACGAAGAATTGGTAAACAAAATTATTTTTGAAAACTGACAAGGACAACTGGCCTATTAGCTCAGTTGGTTAGAGCGTCGTGCTAATAACGCGAAGGTCGCAGGTTCGAGACCTGCATGGGCCAAATTATTTTTTTTGTCCTTTTTTCTCATTTTCGGCCACACGGCGATGGCATCTCGTTCGATGCTTTTGAGAGCCAATGGGCCTGCATAATGCATTTTTTAGCTCCACACACACACAGTAAGTTTCGGAAAAAGAACTTCATACAAAAAATTATTTTTAGCAAAGTGGTTAGATCACGATAAATTAGGATTTATATCAGTAAATCATGAGTTCGATTTATAATTTATCTTTTTTGTCAAAATAAAAAATTGCAAACACACAAATACAATAATCTCAATAACTTCATAAAAGTATATTCTCACTGTAACCAATAATCCTGCTTGTCACGTTTATTAATTCTCATATTGTTTACTAGTGAAATGCTGCTACACACATAAAAATCTCACTCCACATTCCACAATCCGTACATGTATATAATTAACAATTGCAATATATCGGATTTTGACCGCAAAAGTAGCTTCCTCCTATAACATTAGAAATTTTCTTCTAATGTTTTTATTATCAAAATATATACAGATTTTAATGTTTCCTTACTTTAGTAGATAAAATTATTTAAAATAAAAAATAATATATGATAAATATACCTTATTTAAAAATAATATGTATTTATTACAAGTATTAATATTAAAAATTATTCAATATACTATTATTAACTTCCTCATCCTTGAACTTCAAAACACAGTACAATTCAATAACTGTTAAAAACTATACTTAAATTTAAAATCTCAAATTTTAACTCAAGAAATATCAAGATGGTGAAAATATACTTTTGTTTTTATGTTTCTGGGTTGGAAGAATTTACACTTCGTCATCAACTTAGACATGGGTTATTGTGCATGTACAAGCTAAGCTACAAACACAAACAAAATTATCTGAATGGATTAGGTAAGTTTAGTCAGACAGCATTGCAGCCTTATAGCAATTAGCAAAGCTGAATGTGTCCAAATGCTCTCTCTCTCTCTCTCTCTCTCTCTCAATTTCAACAACTGCTAAACTCACTTACTTTACCTGCACAAAGTTTTCGTCTCAATGGTCGTCTCACTGACACAACCTGTGTTTGCCCGGGAACATAGTTTAGCGCACAGGCACAGCTCAGAGACCCAATACTTTAATGTCAAGTGTCAATGTGTTCACACTGGTATGCAAAGCAGGCAAGAGTTCAAACTTCCAACCCATACAGAAAAAGAAAGGCCAAAAAATACACAAGAAGGGTTGTTATGCCCAGCTATCTCAATCCGACCCATTAATTTCTGATCTGGACCCAAGTCCCCACCAAAAAGAAAAAACTAGCCGAATCTACCTAGCGTAACGCTCCATTGATTTTGTTGTGAAATTTCTGGTATGTTATAAAAAAAAATTATTTATATAAAAATCACTTTAGCCCAATCGTCAAGGTAGTCGGGTCCGGTCCAAGTAGGGGAAGGCCAATACAAATGCAGCGTAACATAGTCGGCGTACTTTAGCATTTTCCTTTTCTTATACGATGCCGCGGAAAGAAGTAAATTCCAATGGACGGTTGTGCTGTGCCTCTGTCTGGTTCCTAGCTGCTGCCTTTGTTCTTGACCTGGCCAGAAAAATACAATAAAAGTAGACTTTGGTCTTCTTATCCATCGCCCACACAGTTGCTGCCTTTTTCCTATAAATGCCCAACCATCTTCCCCTTCCCTTCCCAACATTCTCACCTCCTTTCTTCCCCCGCAAACTTTCCCGGAAAATATTGAAATTTTCTCGCCCCAAACAAACGCCCTTTAATTTTCCTTTCCAATGGGGAAGCTGAAGCTGTTTGATCTGGAGAAGAACTTGGGGTTCCACAAGGCGTACCACGGCAACCCAGTGAACGTCTGGATACACCTGCTGTTCGTGTGGCCACTCTTCTTCACCACCCTTGTTCTCTTCTATTTCACTCCCCCTCTCTTCGAGTGCCCATTTAAGTGCCGCCTTGGCCTGGTTCCAAATTTTGGGCTCATCTTCACCTTGGTATACGTTGTGTACTACGTGTGTTTGGATAGGAAAGCTGGGACTCTGGCTGCTTTCCTCTGTTTGGCCTGTTGGGTCTCTGCCAGTCTTCTTGCTAAGAATCTCGGCTTCTCTCTTTCTTGGAAGGTACAGTTTTATTTCCTTCCTTCTTGATTATTTGAAGCATTTGATACATGAATACATTTGGATTAGGGAAGCAAGGGGATCCAAAGTGTAATATTTTGTTTTGTATCAACATCACTAACTATTATCTCATCATCCACCTTTACCGGTTTCTTTTTTCTGTTTCTTTATATCTATCGACTACTACGTGTTATGGAAGGAGATGCTTTTGTCATCTTTAACCATGAACATATCTCTGCTTTTAACATTTTTGTCTTTGAAAAATGCATGTTACGATTTCAAAATCTGGATATGCCTTGTGCCTTTTGTTTTGTTTTGTGTTTTTTTCAATTTTGACTAACTTTGTTATCCTTTCCGACTGTTCTTTCCACAACCTCTGAGCAATAGCTAGTCACCTAGATCACTCCTGTTTGATGGAAGGTTGCTTCTGTTATCCTTTGAATATTTTAGTTAGCCTTGTTGAAATATATTTATTATTGCTAACTTTGACTCTTACTTGAATTTATACCCATCAGATTGATATTGTGTGTTTTTGCCAAGCTCTATTATGATGGTTTTATCCATTCTACCAATATTACATTACTAGCCTAGCATGGAATCAACCTGCTGAGAGATATCTCGCCAATCTCAAAGATTCAAGAACAAGTTAATGAACATGTTGAGGAGTGTCATAGGGAGAATGCCAATGTCATCTAGCTAATACAAGTTGTAGAGGTCATAATTTGGGGACCTAAGAAGACCATTTTGAACGTCTAGACTCTGAACCAGGAACCCCCTAAGTAAACATAGGACTCACACGAAACATTTCAGATAGCAAGTAATATTGCAGATTTTAGTCCTATATCTCACGCCCTGAGGCGACGTGTTGCACTTAGAGAGAGAAAGAGATTGGGGCGAGTAGAAAACGGGAGGGATGAGGCATATATAACCATTCACCTATTCTAGAATCCTCCATCATAAATACATTCCAAAACATCCTACCAACTACTAGTATTCATCTACCAGGTACTACGTTTATATGGAATAATCTAGACCATAATAGAAGATACAAGAATACAAAAGGACTATCTAGAATTAGTTGGATGACTCTAGAACATTCTGGAATGTTATGTAATAGTCTTCACCATGTAGACGCCACATTGTTGCCCAATCAACAGGTCAAAACTGTGTGTTGCCTGCATAAAATTAACCCCCAAAAGTGAGTGTGTGACATATAGGACTTCTTTCATGATGACACAAACCTAAGGTTGAGGAGAACTACCTAGCCATTCAGAGGTATATGGGAAAACCTCTGTAATTGACTATACTATCATTCTAACAGTTCTTCCGTCTGTTTCTTCGGGTATGAGCAGGTAGATTTTATTTGAAAGTTATTGTTATTCTTGATAAATTTACCTCTCATAGAATTGAACCCTAATATTTTGTTTCAATAACACATTCCAGATTGTTCTGGCAACTCAGTTGTTCTGTTGGTCAACACAGATAATTGGCCATGCTATTTTTGAGGTAAGTTCTTCTATATTTCGGATGACCTTCTTTAGCATGCATGACTACATCTTAAAAGGTTTTTATTTTCTACAGAGCCGTTCACCATCTGTGCGGGATAACCTGGCTCAAGCCCTCCTTATGGTTCCCTTCTTAGTATTACTCGATGTAAGTTTTCTCTGTTTGTTGCATAAACCAAAAATTTAACTCCTATGCGATGCAGCTTTAACAATATATGCTGTAATTGTTCATTTCTTGCAGGCCTTACAGATTTTCTTTGGCTACGAACCATATCCAGGGTTTAATGCGAGTGTGAAAGCAAACATAGACGCTGAAACTAGAAAATGGCAGGACAACAAAGAGAAGAAAATTTCATAACTTGATTTGGGTCAATAATTGAATGATATAGGCCTCAATTACAAAATGTAAACGGATTGAGAAAATAAATCAGCATGTACCTTGTTAGACTGTTCCCTCATATATGAATTTCTATTTGAATGTTTTCCTATCTTTTCTCACCAGACTCAAAAATCTTTATCATCTGTACACGCATGATACATCAGATATCTTTCTACTGCATGAACTATAGCATCAGAAACTAGGTTGAGAACTTCGTATTTGATCAAGATGTACCTGAAGCTCTTATCACGACTATGCAAAGGTCTTGGTTGGCTCCATCAACTTGGGATGAATACCAATAAGGCTATTACCAGGCTTGGGCTTTTGAACTCCCCTCTTTGTCATTGATTTTCTTACTCTAGCCATCTCATCCCATTGGCCGGCACTTGCAAAAATGCTCGCTAGAAGAACATAATCACTGCTATGATCTGGTTCCAACTCAAGAAGATGCCTCCTAACTTGCTTCCCTAGTTCAACCTTACCATGCAACCGGCACGCAGCCAACAGAGTCCTCCATACAATGGCATTGCACTCCATTGGCATGCCCATTATCAACTTATAAGCTTGCTCCACCAATCCAGCTCGGCCCAAAATATCCACCATGCACCCGTAGTGCTTTATCGTTGGCTGGATATGGTAGTCTTGTCTCATACTGTCAAAATACCGTCTTCCTTCTTCAACCATCCCTCTATGGCTACAAGCACATAGAACACCCAAAAAAGTAATATCATTTGGTGTCTCAAGCTTCTCTTCCAACATTTTATTGAAGAGTGCCAATGCTTTGTCTGCGTGGCCGTGGATTGCCAATCCCAGAACCAGTGAATTCCATGTTACTATGTTCCTCTCATTCAACTCATTGAACACACTATATGCTTCATCAATTGCGCCGCACTTTGCATACATGTCAATCAGGGCATTAGACACTGAAACTATGTCAACGAGGACAGATAGGCTAACAAATGAATGAAGCCACCTCCCAAACTCCAAAGCACCCAATGCGGAGCAAGCTGCAATTGTCACAACCAATGTGGCCTCATCTGGTTCCATTCCACTCCCCCACATTCTGGAAAACAGCTCAAGTGCTTCTCTATGCTTCCCACAATGAACATGGCAGTCAATAATGGTGTTCCAAGCTACCAGGTGTGGTTTGGGTATTTCTTCAAACAGTTGGCGCGCAGTTTCAATTTCCCTCAACATGCCATACATGTGAATCAGAGCGTTCCCCACAAATGCATGAGTTTCCAGCCCATGTTTGAGAGCGCAACAATGCATCTGCTTTCCCAACAAAACTGATCCCATCTGCCCACTAGCTTTAAGCAAAAAAGATAACGTGAAGTTGTCCGCAACTTCTCCCATTTCTTGCATTTTCTTGTGGAAACTAAAAACCTTATCAAATTGGGCCGTCCTTACAAACCCTCTAATCATATTGTTCCAGAGGAATCCATCAGGATTCTTAGTATTTTCAAAAACTGAGGCTGCGTAATCCATCGAACCGCGCTCGGAAACAGCACAAAAAAGGACGATCTTCCCAGCAAGACAGAGGTTTTGATCAAGGCCAGTATGGATCATGTGAGCATGAATCTGCTTCACATGTTCCAAGGCGGAACAACGCTTGAACAGAGAGAGAACCCGTTCCTTGGAAGTGTGATTACCACATGGATCTGGATCTTGTGCTGCAATGGCTGAATAAAAAGGAGAAAAACTGAGCTGGGAAAGAAGAGGCCATGGGAGAAGGGGCAGCTTCGAAATACAAAGCGAAACCGTCAAATATGCTTTCAGGCATTTACAGTTCATGCTATTGCTGCCCATCGCTTAAGATTCCAATTTCTACGCCAAAAGGTTCAGCATAGAAATTAGAAACTGAACACCACTCATTTCCTGAATGAAACAAAATGAAATTTTCAAAAAAGGTGCTAATAAGGATTGGAATTGTGATGTTCTTCAACCGTTCAACCATCAGCCGTTTGTTTTGGCCCAAGCACCTATACCCCGTTTTATTTTATCTCTGATTAATTAATCTTAGTAATGCTATTTTTTTTTATTTACTTAAGGTATCCGAGTTTTGCCTGATTAATCTCTATAGACGACTGAGTTTTTCCCAAAATGCACATTTGGGATAAATTCGAATGCGAATACAATCTATACACATTCAGAATTGAACATTCAATATAGTCCATACGAGAATTAAATCTTTTAACAAGTCGCGACATTGATTCAAACTTTGATATTTCATATAAAATTTTAGATACTTTACCATTACACCACACCTGTGAGGGCTAATAATGCTATTTATTTAAACTGATAATGAATTTTTAATTTAAATAATAAGGAAAAGATGTATAATAAATATAAATATTCATAATTTTTTATTATCTGATAAAAAAAATATCATCTAGACTAAAAAATCATCTTTAATATAAATAAATAGCATTATTCATTAACATTAGCGCCTTTCTTTTCTTTTTTCGAGGGGAATCTGTTCCAAACACAGATAAGGGATAATCCAAAGGGAAATTCTATTTGTAACCATACGTTTTGCTTTTCACAACTCACTTTTAATATTCCTAAAATACCTTGAAATGAAAATTCATATTTGCCCTTCATTTAAATCTTTGACGCTCAACCACCCATCATTACTCTTCAAGCGCGTTCACTCACTTTCTCGATCATGATCACCATAGCCACTTTACTCACCCACTGAACATCGCACAACTATTATTATTCAACACTTAGCATTACGCAACCACAATTATTCAATACTAAATATTGCTCGGACCAGTTCTCCTCGCCATAACCAATTACTAGTATTATCAACAGTTACTACTAGCGATGGAAGATTATTATCCAGCGATAGAAGATTAATATCCATTATTATTTACATAGAGTTTGACGAAAAAGATAATGAGTATTCTTGTTTCGTCGAGAAACAACACAATTTACAATATCTATCAGTAGTTCAATAACATAATTTACATATACATAGAAGAGGGATGAATTAAAAAAATAAGATTAATTAAAAAATAAAAAATACGCCTTGAAACCCACCCGAACCTTAGAGTTCGGGGGCTAGGGGATGCCCCCGAACCTTGGGGTTCGGGGGCTAGAGAATGCCCCAAATTTTGGGGTTCGGGGGCTAGGGAATGTCCCGAACCTCGGGATTCGGGGATGCCCCCGAACGTCGAGATTCGGGAGCTAGGGGATGACCCGAACCCCGAGGTTCGGGGTGTTCGGGAAATCCCGAATTTCAAGATTTGGTAACCACCCCGAATTCATAGATTTAGAAAAAATTAATTCTCCCGAATCAATGAATTCGAAAAAAATCATTTTTTCTGAAATTATGAATTCTAGAGACTTGCATTCTCCCGAACCTCAAGGTTCGGGAGAATGCAATTCTCCCGAATTGCATTATATAACATATTATATAATTAATATAATGTTATATATGTTATATAATAATATATAATATGCATACTATCCATTCTCCCGAATCATGAGGCTCGGGAGAATGCAAATGTATATAATATATTATATATTATAATACAATTATATGTATTATATAATATATGTATATTATATTATTATATTATTATATATTATAACTATATGCATATATATAATGATTTTATATAAATTATTTCAAAAGTATATCAATTTTTCCGAATGATCGTGCCCCAACTATTTAGATTAATATTATATTTATTTTTTTTAAATTAATGTTGCTTTAATTTTAATTTTTTTGAGTTAAATACAAATCGTAATAAAATTATATTTATTTTTATTTATATTAAATTTATGACATTTTATTATAAATTAAATAAATTTAATTTAAATAAAATCTAACAACAAATACTAAAATAAAATATTATTACAATGGGGTAATATTATTAAATAAAGTTAATAAAATATTATTGCAATGAGGTTCGGGATAGCCCCACCCCCGAACAATGAGTTTCAGGGGGCTGGGGCTCCCCCGAACCCCGCTGTTCGGGGGAGCTAATTGCCCCCCGAAACTCGTTGTTCGGGGGTTGGCGGTTCCCCCGAACACTGAGATTCGGGGGTGCGGGTTCTCCCGAACACCTAATTCGAGCAGTAACCAAGCATCGGCCAGATTCTAGGAACTTCGACGAGTCCCAACACTATCGCATCTATATGAAATCAAATTAGAAGGCAAAATTTTTATCTGGTTATGCGATTTGGGAGATTCCAACAGGCTATACGAGACAAGCAAAGTAGGCGAGGCAAACAAAGTCGGCGACGCTGTCACAGAAGAAGAAGAAGAAGAATAAGATTTGATGCGCGTGGGCGTTGTTTTTGAGGGTTGAGTGTGTGGAGGGCATATTTGACATGTAAATGGTTGTAAAAAATAATAAGTGTGGCTGTAAATAGTAAAATTAAATATTTTAATTAGATTGATTACGAATAGCAAATTTTGGATAATGCTACACGAACGGAATAGTAAACAGAAAGTTAGACAACTCTAACTTCTCGCGATATTTTAACACAAAAATATCGCGAGAGATTGACATGTTTTAAAATACCCACCCAAATATTTTTGAATTAATTTTTGGCCCGCCCATTTTCAAACCCACCGAAGAATAAAACCACCCTCTCTCAAATCTCTCACTCTTTCTCTCAAAACCACCCTTTCTCAACCCCCCCTCTCTCTCTCAAAATCGCTGTATCTTTCCCCTATTCTTTCTTTCAAACCCACCCTCGCGGGTTGCAGCATCCGCCTTAGCCCCCCCCCCGCCGCGAGCACCGTCCGCTGTTGCCCCTGCCTTTGCCGGTCGCAGCGCCTCGCCCTCACCAGGTCACCCCCACCACCGGCCGCAGACCGCCGTCGCCCCCCCCACAGCGTCGCTCGGACCGCCATCCCCCCCACAGCGCCACTCGAACCGCCATCCCCCCCCCCCACAGCGCCGCTCGGACCGCCGCGCCCCCACCCGTCATCGCCCCTCCCTCCGCCGCGAGCAACCGCCTGCACCTATCACACCGCCGGCCCCTCATCGCTGCTCGGATGGCCACCCGCTGCTGCTGTCCGCCCTCACCGGGTCGCCCCCTGGCGGGACGCATATACATTTACATAGATTTGTATTTTTTTTTTCTTTTTACTTGGTTGATTTTTGGATTGTGTTAGGAGTTTCTGGTTTGGGTTTACAGAATATTAAATTTATATGATATTGTCAAAAAATGAAATTTATCTGGTAGCGAATGTGGTAGTCGAAATAAGAATATGATTGAAGACTTTGACGAGCAAGATGAAAATGTTAAATATTATTTTGTTTGTAATTATTTTACTTTTTATAATTCTGAAAATTAAAAATTTATTATTTGTTTGTAAATTTAGTTTTCTAAAAATTAAAATTTATGTAATTAATTTTATATTATAAAATTTATGTAAAATAATTAATTTTATATTATGTAATATATTTAAAAAAATTATCAAAATTTGATTAAAAGTTTAAGCGTAACAGTTTAAGGTTAGATTTAACAATATTTAATCAAAATCACTATAATGAAAATTATATATCAAAACTTAATAAAAAGAAAAATTAAAATTCAGGAGGCTTCAACTTGAGTTCTTGATCTCGCTTACTCGTAATTTCACCTGTAATTTGGTTTTTAGATGAAAGCTCTTGTGTTGGTCACTTGGAGGCTTCAACAAATTGACTCTCAGTGCCATGTATGAGCTGACTATATTTAAGGGATCATTTGCACAATCATTGTAGCAGTTTTTTAAACCTAATTGATTGTGAGGATTCAATCTAGTTCAGGATTGAAATATGACAAATCTAATTTTTTAAAATATATTTCATAAAATAAAATTAGTTATATTACATAAATTTCCTAATATTAAATTAATTACATAAATTTTAAAAAAATTACACTCAAATAACAAATTTTTCATTTTCAGAATTACAAAAACTAAAATCATCATCTCTTCTTAATTTTCCACATTCACAACCAAATTTTCACCAACACATATAAAAATAGAAAAATTAAAGCAGAAAAATAAAAAGATATAAATATATAAAAAATATATAAATGTATGCAAAGGGGGCGGTGGGTGGGGGTGGAGGGTTTTTGTGGGCGACGGAGGGGGTGGGGCAGGCGACTGTGTAGGGGCGGAGGGTCGGCGATGGCTGTCGGAGCGACGGTGTGTGGGGGACGACGGTGATCAGTGGCTGGTGATAGAGGTAATGACGACGGTGGGAGGTGTTCGCGGTGTTGGCGAATGAGACGGCTATGCGAGTAGGGGGCCGACGACGAGCGGTTTTGGTGGGGGAGATGGCGGGCGACGACGATAGCACCATTCTTGGGCGACGGCAGTGCGAGCAGCGGTGGCAGGGGTGACGGTGACGGCGGCGGTGCGAGCGACAGTGTGGGGGGCGGACGCTGCAACCGGGTTTGAGAGGGAGAGATAAGAGTGGGCTTTGATAGAGAGAGAGAGTGGAGGAGAGATAAGACTGGATTGGTTTGAGAGAGGGCGATTTTCACAGAGGGAGAGAGTGAAAGTGAGAGTTAGAGGTCAGGGTGAACTTGTCTTTTGCCTTAAGGGGTAGATATGTAATTTTGTTAGAGTTGTCTAACTTTCTGTTTACTATTCCGTTCGTGTAGCATTATCCGCAAATTTTATGGTTGTAAATAGAATTTCCCTGATCCAAAGCCTAATTTGAAGAGCTAATTAAAGTCTGGAAACGTAATCTGGCAATTAATCCAAGAGCTGGCCGTGGGTGGGTGGGTGGGAGGGCGCTGGTTGACAAGACGACTGGTGGAGCTCACAATTCACGTGACTGAAAGCATGTACTTTGTCCGCCAAATCAAATCTCATCTCATCTCATCTCATAAACTGAAGTGACATTCTCTTATCTTTTTCAATTAAGCTTCCATTATTATGGTATCCCACAATATTCAATTTGAATGGTCCCATTTTTTTTAAAAAATAATAATATTGTACAATCGATAAATCAGTTTGGAGACTGATTTAATAATTAATGCAAAATTAATATGTATTTAAATTTTAAATAATATAATTGATGTATAAAAGAAACACAAGTTATTTCAAAATCATCCTACAATTTAACACTTAATAAATAAACTTATTATTCATAAGTTCAAATTAAAAAATCATGCTCAACCTTATTTATTTAAAAAAATCCAAATCACTTGTGTAGACATCTCTAGATTTGGGGCCTAAGTGTAACACTCATGTGTTTAGGCCCGGGATTGATATTTTGGGATTTTTTTAATAATTACACTTTAATTTGGAAGTTATCTAAAATTTCC
The DNA here is from genome assembly GCF_014633365.1 of Diospyros lotus. NCBI lineage: Eukaryota > Viridiplantae > Streptophyta > Magnoliopsida > Ericales > Ebenaceae > Diospyros > Diospyros lotus. The sequence continues at coordinate 3,069,802 of NW_026267104.1, read as the reverse complement.
TTTTTACCCTTTTCTATAACAATCTTAATAAAAACAAATTAAGGAAAGTAATCAGGATTTAGGATGGAACATAGTTTAGATCAAATTTAGAATGAATATAAAATTCTGGTGAACAATAGTCGTTTATACATCTAAATTAAGTTTAAATGATAATATAAATTTGTTCAAGATACAACAAAATAAAAATATAAATCTAAAATATTGAATATAAACATGCAAGCGGATCCGGAACTCTAAACAATAAATTTTTTTATCTTCATAACTCGTTCATAAACCAATACATTTGTTATAGATTATTCAGCATATCTATATATATATATATTTTATAAAAGAAAATATATTTGGAGGTTAGCTATATGTTTCTTGAGATTTGAATGTTTCATGATAATTTGAATTTTTTTTAAAATTTCTTTATATTTTCTCTTTTTTTTTTTTTTTCTTTTCTTTAACTTTTTTCATTCTAGGGAGTCTACCATGCACGTTTGCCTCTTTTCTGGCATGCTTGGGACACATACTAGACACCTCACCTCCAATCTTCTTCCAAATTTGTAGTGAGTTTTAAAAATTACTTAAAATACCATATTTTCTTTTCATTTTCTTTTAATTCATTTATTTTTATCTCTTCAACCAAAACTTTCTATAAAACTTTTTCAAACTACCCCACATACATGGTGCAGTACTTGAAGTTTAACATGAAATATTGAGAGTTTGAATCAGTGCAATAATTTAAAAGATAAAATTATTACTGAAATACAATATTTATTTGAAAAACAACAATAAAGCTAAAATGTAAGTTCCGTATGAACTACATTGAATGTCCAACTCTGAGTATTTGTAGATTGTGCTTATATTCATATTTACTCAAATAGTATATCATTGAAGAATATCACATACCTCGAAAGATTAGTTGGATAAATCTCGAACACCGTAAATAAATAAATAAATCTTCAAAATTGGTCAAATTATGATTGATTTTGCTTCTTTTTTTTTATAGCTAAAACTCTTTATTTTCTATAGCCAATCTCAATTGCCAAACCACCCAAATTCTCAAATCCTAATTTTTCATCCCTTTCTTCTTCATCCCTAAGTCAAATCCTAGGGATTTAGCCATCGTCAATGGTAGTGCAAGTTGTCCGACAAGCTGCATAATTTTGAGAAGTCACTGCAATTTAATCTTCCACTTAAGCCATAATTTTTTTTGAGAATTATGCAATAACCCCAACAATCTTTGAAAAAATTTACACCAAGGGCCCACACTTTGAAAAATTAAATCAAATAGAACATCTTGACAAACTACCAAAATACTTTCAAATCATACGAATTTGTCATCAAGTCTATTTTTATCTATCTAAAATAAAAATAAAAAAGTTGAATTTCTCAATTGAACCTAAAAATTGGTAATATTACACCAAGTTTAGTGCCTACTGTTTTTCACATATAACCATTCACCAAATACCCTATTTTGTACCATATGAATATTTATTTACACATCATCATACAATAAAACAAGCTTATAATTAATACAAAAAAATGTTACCATCATCTTGTTTTAAAATAAAACTTATGGTAAAAATATTTAAAAATGAACACGCTCAGGCACGAGTCGTCCAAAGCGCAGACAAATGAAAAATTATAAAAAAAATATATATATGGAATATTAATGGAAACTATAGTTTTCATAATTGCGACCTCTGCGCCAATCAATCATCAAGATGTTGTCATCTGGGAATAATGAGAACACTTAAATTTATTTAGAGTATAAAACCCCATATGATTACATTTACATACGCCCAAGTTTTGTCCAGATTCCTGATTGGATGGGTTTTGTATTAAAATTTTCATTTTCATTTTCATTTCATTTAATTTTAGTGACTTAATTGCAGCTCCTTTTGGTGAACCCAGCAGCGAGGTTAGTCATCCTTTCCGCTGTCACCAACGTCAGTGCATGAGAGTGACGCCAAAGAGGGAAAATATTTAATATTTAATATTTAATGCAATGGGATAATTTAATATTTAATATGATGGGATAAGAAAAATTCTGTTATGTTCGTGTTTTAATTTTTAATTTAATTTTTTTTAAAAGTTTTATGTTTTAAATATTTATTTTGAGATGATTAAAAATACATTCTTTTTATTTATAACATTTTTTTTGTTTTAAAAATTTTAAACTCTTTTGTGATAAAAGTAGTTAAAATGATTTTATGTTGTTTTGAGTTTTATTTAATTTAATTTAATTATTTTTAAAAATATACAAATAAATATATTTTTACTATTTTTAAAAATTAAAAATAATAAATAGAACATGATCTTAAATTCTCAAGTTTAAAGTTTCAAGAGTGGTGGTATTATAAAATTTAATTAGTCATTATAATTAAATTAAATTTAAGAATAAAAGAATTAAAATGTTTTTATCAAAAGTATTTTTGAGTTATTCATTAGGAATGTTCGTAAAATCGAACTATTATGATTAAGTTGGTCTTTTTTAAATTTAATTTAATTTAATTTTATTCTATTCTATTCTATTTTATTTCCCATAAGTTGACTCTTTTTTCTTTTCTAAATTTAGGTTAAAAATATTGAAATGAAGACCTACCCTAAATTTATTATTATGAGCTGACTGATTCAATTTTAAATTCAAATTTCTGAATCAGCTAATAATAAATTCACTCCCGAATTATTTTGAACAAATGTAAACCCATCATTGTTTGGAAGACTCTATACCTTCCACTGAAGCTTTTAGAAGCCAGGTAGCCCCCAGGACCATGACTACGAGTACATATCCCACGTACATGAATAAATACATATAATTTTATAGTTTTATAAATTATTATCTAAATAAAATATTAATTTTAATATGTTTGGTTAAAGTTATAGTTACTTTAATAATTATAATTAATAATTTATTTTTTTAATCGTAACATAATTTATATATTTTTTAATCGTGTTTATTAAATAAGAGTATAACTGAATCAATTAAATTAGGTCCCCGTGATTTAATTATGGAGGAGTCTAATTAGAAGGGGGTTTTAAGTCTGTTATTAGTTTGACTACATCAATGTCGGATAACATAATCAATTTAATATTTTTAATTTTTTTTAATCTTTTAATATGTTCAATTTGAGTATCTATTTGATCAAGTTTATTCAATTTTAGAAAAAATTTAATATATTCAATTTGTAGAATTCGATCGATTCAGTTATATCTATATCTAAATGAGAATTATTTTCAGTTAGATATGAATGTAATTAAGTCGATCGAATTGTTCAAATTGAATGGACTGAATTTTTTCTATAATTGAACGAACTCAATCGAACAGATACTCAAATCAAGCATATTGAAAGTATAAAAAGATAAAAATAAAAATATCGAACTATTTACGTTGCCCGACATTAACGTAGGTCAGTCAATAACATATTTAAAATCTCATTTAAATTAAACCCTCCCATTTCATCCCCCTACTAAATTATGTCATGTTAATATGAGTAATTTAATCGATTCAATTATATTTTTATTTGATATATAGGATTAAAAAAAACTTAAAATAGGTATACATTCTATAATAATTAAAAAAATAAATAAATAGACAAACCAAAATTAACAATTTCGTGCAACATAAAAATGCGCGATGTGAGCAAGATATCAATCCTGATATTGAGCATTAATCTTAACATTAGCTTACTCTGTTGAGTTTTGATACGGCCACATGTAACACGTACGGACGCAGGACAGTCATATAAAAAAGATTATGAAGTTAAGTGAGGGATTGGGGGGGGACCCTTTTTGGGAATTAAGTCAAAGCGTAGAAAAATCAGAGCGTTGAAAATGTGGCTGATTTTGATCCGCTTGTTGATTGGACTGACCCATCAATCAGCTTCCCCATCCATCCATCCATCCATCCATCGGCCATCACAGTTCACAAGCTGAAGCAGCCACCTGTTTAGTTAGTGTTTACGTACATTACCAAGTTAAAAGTTAAGTTGGGCAAAATTAATGCATCTCCACCGTCATTTTTTCTTCTCCCAATAATATCCAATTTAAGACTTCATCGTTTGTTTAAGGATATGAAAACTGTCAAATAACATAACATCATCTTCAGGTTTTTAAAAGAAAACTAAAATTCTATCAAACTACCCCCTTTTTATTTTTTTATTTTTCTGTTTGTCGTTTAAATAAAATAATTCTCCCAAGACTAATTAAACAAATACTGAAGAAGATCCGGCGATCAGCCCATAAGTGTCGAAGCAAGCAAGCAAGCAAGCAAGCAAATCATCAAGAGTTCAACAACGCTGACTGTTGCCTGATTCTTCCTTTCACGCTTGCTTTCGATCGGCTTCTCAGCCATCCACCCGACGCCACGTGTTCATGTCGATTTTGATGGCCACATGTTGCATGAAGAGGAACAGGAGCTGAGGTTTGCTCCCGCTCCCGCCCACCGTAACCCGAGTTAGAAGTCAACCCTTGGGTTAGTGGGACTCGGTCTTAGGTTAAAGTCAACCCTTGAGTTAATTAAGCAAAACAAAGCTGGGGTTAGTTGTCATGATGAATGGTGGAGTGACTAGTGAGTGAGACGCCGCCAAGTGGGTAACCTCTGTTGAGGTTCGATTTGATGTGGCCGCAGTGCCAATTCCTTCTCGTGTGGGATGCTTTGGTGGCAGAGGTCATACCATACCATATGGGACACGTTGACTAATTATTTCCCCGTGCTTAATGGTACTCTAATATTACCTTATCCTGTCGATATGCATAGTATTATAATTTAATAATAATTTATTATATTAAATTTTAAATATATGAAATTTAAAAATAAATGGTATTTTAAAATTTAAAATTTTCAAAAATAACTAATAACCTATATTATTAAATAACGCGATAGCATGCCACATCAAATATTTTGTCCCATTTGGGATGATCATTATCAAATTAAAATTAAGCACATAATATAATGTATTTTATTTCAAATTTATAACAAGGTAATGCTAAGATTTCCCTAAAGGCTATTGTTTGGGGATTGAGAACAATATAAAATAAATACACTTGTTTAAACTTTCATAAATAAAATTGACCGACTTAGTTGATCAATGCCCTTGGTTGGTAAGATTATTATAACATATGTCATGTTTAGTAAATTAATTTATTTTTTAAATAAATAAACTATCTTAATTATTATGTTTACATCAATTAAAATGAGAAGATGCTCGATATTATTTGTCATTTAATAAACATAATTTTATAAACACTTTATTCTATATATGTTCAAAATAATTTTACCATTCATAACGCATTTGTCTACTATATTTGTGAATAAATTCCAAAAGATGGATAGTATTTACACGTGAGGAACGGGTCGGAGTCCGAACATTGACATAGACAAAGGAAGATTTGATGAAGAAAGGTTCACCCAAATGTAAATATATATAAATAATTGAATGTCAGATTACATCACTCACTCCTACCATTTCCCATTTCCCCTTCGTTTCTTCAACCCAATTGGATGCCAGCCATGGGGCAATGGACATGACCCAAGTTCTAATTCTAAACCACCCTCTTTTACTCTTTATTCTTTATTCCCTCCACACTTTCTTCCTCCATGACGCCCCCAAAGCCTCACCAATTATTGATCCACAAACCCAAATTTAACATGATTGGATTTCCCAATTTCACCCCCCCCCCTTTAATTTCTTCCCTATATATATAGCTAGTAATATCATTTTCAACTAAAAAAAATCAGATCTTAAAAGTGATCAAACTTGTGGGTTTCAATTTTTATTTTTTTTCTTTGTTATTAGCAAGTAAGCACATGCAATGAACGTGTAAACTCGATTTACATAGTCTTTTGCATTAAATATTATGAATTTAAAGTAGATTGAAGCTCTTTACGATTTAATTTTTCACGTTTTATATTCACATTAGATGATAGATATTTTTTTGTGTAGCGTGTGAATAAATAAACTGTTACAATTATGATCATGAGTAGAAAATGGCTTTGCTACACACAACTACTTGAGATCACCCATGGCATGGAAAATTCGTGGGAGGTCCTGGAGATGATAAGTGTGAAGGGGGCGGAATTGGGCGCAATTTCTTCCTATCGTGTTTGGTTTCAACAAAAGGAGAGATAAAATCAAGCAATATTCCCTTCCAATTCTCTTGACTTTTTTGTCACACCTTCACATGGGCGGCACGCAGGCTCCGTGCAACCGACTTGATTTATTGTCACTCGATTAAATGGAACCTTAATTGGCTAAATTGTGGCAGGCCTTGTACCATAGTTTCTCTAATCTTAGCTGTAACCACTATTAACAGAACAAGGGTAGTTTTGGAATTATATTGATCTTATCACTTATATTTTATTAATTAATTTACACAAAATCTTTTTATAAGAAGAATAAGGTCGATGTACATGATGTAAAAATATAATACCGAGGGTAACGCTGTATGTGAAATGTTCAAATACTTACTTGTTCCAGCTAATAAATAAGATGATCCATGAGTTATAATTTACTTACATGCATGGTAGAAAGATGAGATGTATTTGGTCAAAATAAAATTTTCAAGAAGAGATTCATTGCAGCAAATCGGAGAGAGGGCCAAAAACAACCTTCCCGGGTTTCCTTAAAAGCCACGTTTCTCTCTCTCTCTCTCTCTCACACACACACTTTCTCTCTCCCCAAACAGCAATATATAGGGGGCTTCTCCGTTTCCTCCTAATGCTTTTCTTTCTCAATATCTCTTCATCATCTCTCAGGTATCACCCTCTCTCTCTCTCTCTCTCGCTCGTATCTAATGCCCTCGCGCCGGGTCCTTTTCTTAGTCCCGAACCATTTTCTAGTCACTTTCCCGGCTTCCTTTCAATCCAAAGGTCTGTTTATTATTTGAATACGGTATCAATTTTCTTTGTGCTTGACCCTCAGCCGGATTCGGCTCTCTCTGCAGGGCATCTAAGCTCCGTTGGCTGCGAGTTGAAGTGGCTATAAGTATAGAGAATTTGCAGCGAATTATTCAGTTTCTCTGATTTTCATGGAAAATTTTCCTGGGCTGGGAAAGGAGGAAGAACACATGGAGTTGCCACCTGGGTTTCGATTTCACCCCACCGACGAAGAGCTGATCACACACTATTTATCCAAGAAGGTTCTGGACAGCAACTTCTCGGCGAGAGCGATCGGAGAGGTGGACTTGAACAAGGTTGAGCCTTGGGATTTGCCATGTAAAGTTTCTGAACCGTAGTTTCTTTCTGTACTTTTCTCTCTGTTTCTTGAATAAGCGATTCTTACTTTTGGTTGTCTGGATGAAGGGAAAGCGAAAATGGGGGAGAAAGAGTGGTACTTTTTCTGTGTGAGGGACAAGAAATACCCAACTGGGTTGAGGACGAACAGGGCCACGGCTGCTGGGTACTGGAAAGCCACCGGAAAAGACAAGGAAATTTTCCGGGGAAAATCCCTGGTTGGCATGAAGAAAACCCTGGTTTTCTACCGGGGCAGAGCTCCCAAAGGCGAGAAAACCAATTGGGTCATGCACGAATACAGATTGGAAGGCAAATTCTCCGTTCAAAACCTCCCCAAAACTGCCAAGGTAATGAATTTTCCTCCCCTCTTGTCTTTCTTGCTAAGTTGCAGGGAAAGAAGAATCCACTAGATCAACGCTTTCAGGCAACTGTTTCCACGACCTCTTATCCGTATCCGTTGATTGAATCTCCGCTCTTGTTCACTATGGGATAGCACATGCACATCCCACCGTCTTTATTAACTCTACTTAATGTAGCTTACAAAATAACGACGTAGGAATCTGTTCATAGGTTCGACCCTGACGTTAAAAGAGACCTCTATAGCCTCTTATGATAGGTCCAATCTCGGGTTTAGCATCTCTCTTCCAGTGCTTGATGTTTAATGGATTTTCTTGAATTCTCTTTGCAGAATGAGTGGGTGATCTGTAGGATTTTTAAGAAGAGTTCCGGCGGGAAGAAAATCCATATCCCGGGGTTTCCGAGGGCGAATTCGATCGGAGACGAACTGGGACCTGTCCTGCCGCCATTGATGGACTCTTCACCTTACGGAAACAGAGCCAAAGCTGCTCAAGCTTCCGAATCAGTCCACGTGTCCTGCTTCTCCAATCCCATTGATTACATCAACAATCCCCTATTCGCCGCCGCCGCTTCCAACCCTCCAGAAATTTTCCCGAGAATCCCCCAAATTCCAAATTCGCTCTACTCGGTCCAAGCCCCTCCTATTCAATCCAATCTCCAGTTCCAGCCGTCGCTCTCAATGCAGGACCAGGCGATTCTGAGGGGATTTCTCGAAAGCTACGGCCCGGCCGCGAAGCCGAATCTGAAAACGGAGAAGGACATGATCAGCGCCTCACAGGAAACGGGCTTGAGCAACGACATGAACACTGAGATCTCGTCGGTGATTTCGAACGTCGAGATGAGGCGGCGGCCGTTTGAGGATCATGAAGCTCCGTCGACTTCGGCGGGGCCGGTCGACCTCGATTATCTCTGGAGTTATTGAAGAAAAAGCAGACTGGGGGGCAGACAGAAGAAGATGGATGATGTAAGATCGATGCAGAAAATGGTTCCTATTATTGCCTGAATTTGATTGTGTGGGTGCTCTCTGTATAGAAAGTTATATTTTCTGATAAAACCTAAGGGGACACTGAAGATAGTGCTGCAGAGTGGTTCTATGTATTGCATCAGAGTATAGCATTTGAATGGTTATTTATTTTTGTGTTCCATCTCTGCCTTTGATCTCTCTTCTTCTTCTTCTTCTTCTTCATTGATTCATTATTATGCTTGTTATGGCTTATGCTGCTGGGCTGGTCTAGGAATTTGTTCATCTTCTTGTGTCCCCAATGTCTTCTTGCATTCAATACTGTAGATTTCGGTGATTACATCACTTACAAAAATTGGGGTTTTAAATTAGCCATTGTGGGACTGAGATGAGATCAATATTCTGTGGACCCTCTCGTTCTCTCTCCCTCTCTCACTCAATTACACATTAAGGCTGGGGCCTAGCCATTGGATTTGAATTCCACTTTCTGTTTTGTAGTGACATAAGAAAATATGATTTTTTTTTCGAGAATAAGAAATCACAAATTCATAGATAACTAATCTATGTATATAAGTCAATTCCCCCCCCCCCCCCCCCCAATTTTAATTATAACAACATTTGTGAATAAATGTAAATACACAAAAATCTATTTATAAACTTGTTAGAGAAAAGTTTAAACTTTTGTCAAAAAATAAACTATTATAATCTCAACTAACCTTAGATACGATATAATTTTGACTTGTGAGTTTACCCTTTTCACTTCGTTATAAAGGTGAATTCATTCACAATAATAATATGGTATCAAACATTAATTATCAAGACTTGCTTCGTCAATTTAGTTTTTTAACTTTTAATTTGAGTTAAAAAAAATAAGAAGAGTCATATCATTTAAAAAATACAAGTCACTTGACTTACGTAATGTAAAAGAAAAATTACACTAGTTGTCCCTCCTCATTGCTTTCATTTGAGAAAAAAAATCAATCGACCGTTAATAATAAAAAATTATATTAATATTATCACTAACCTCTTTTATCTAGCTAAATTTTGTGTGGGACAGCTTTAAAAGCAAAAAAAAAAAATAATAATAATCACTATTTTTGGTATAATACAACATAAATATAACATTTAGAGAAAATTCTCATAGTGCCCCCACTAATAACTCAACATACAATTAACCAAATGCCAATGACCACCCACTATTATGCCCATAGAGAAAATAATTTTCCCATTTTTGGATAACATTAAATGCAGAGAACCCAAAAGACTTGAACTCTTGTCTCCATCTCGCATGTTTGGCTAACAACTCCACCAATGAGATCCAATACGGAAGGCTTTCACAATTCACACCACCATAGCCAAACAAGTACTAATTCCATGCATTTCATGACCTCATCCATCCATCCATCCATCCATTCATTCGGTCTTATTTCTCTCCTCTTAACTGAATGAATGCATGATGTCAGAATATTCCAATGTATCCGCTGATACATGCCATCCAATTTCCCCACGTGATTTATTAATCCCGAGCTCAATCCTCTTAACACATTTCATGGATCAGCAATGAGCAACCAATTTGAGCCCTGCACGGATGAACCTTAAAACTTCACTAAAATTGCTATTTTTCCCATTTTTGGTATTAATCTTTCCCTTTTTTGGATCATTCTTTGCATAAGACAACATAATTTCCCATACTTTTATGCACATTCATATCTGTTGGGCGACTGCGCAACTACCCCTCCATCCATCCCCCCCTTCGTTCCACACAATAATACTAATCTTATTATGTGCCGTATCATCCTAATTTTTTTTTAATTTTTATAAAAATATTAACAATGTATTACAACATTAACATTTTCGTTATTAACACTTATTCCTTATTGATATTTTTCAAATAAACCATCACTAATAATATCGTGTATATATAAGGGTATTTTACGTCATTTTGACACATGAAAACTTATATAAAAGAATCTCACATCTTAAGGGCTCATCTATTTGATAAAATATTCTCACATGGTACATTAATAGAAAATTATTTTTATCAATAAGGTGTGAGAATATTTTTAGTATTTTGATAAAAAAATAGGCGTATGTAAGAGAGTCTCATGTCCTAACGAATTTTCTTTGATATTTGTTCGGTTGATTGATCGATCTGGTATACTCATTAAAAATAATTTTTTATTAACTTTTTATATATAAGAATATCATAAAATAATATAATAATAAAAATACTTTTATTATTATAAATTAGTTTCGCGAGCTTTAAAATAAAATAATTAATAATTTGAATATTTGATATAAAAACATTTATTATTATTATTTTTTTAAAAAGCATATGTAAAAGAGTCCTATGTCCTTAAAAGGAATTTTTTTCCGGGGCTTAGTTCGTTTAGGAGAATATTCTCACTTGGTGCTCTAATTAATATAATTTTTTTAATAAATATTTTATAATAATAATAATACTTCGGTCGTTAAAATGGCATTCTTGTCATTTTGACAAGAAAAACACCTACGTACGTAGGAGAGTCCCATGGCTCAACGGGATTTGGTTGGGGCGCGTTTGTCTGTGTGTCGTGGGAAAAGAGTTAGGCCGATTTCAACGGTCGACACGTCGGCAGGTGGGGCCCGGCTCTGTCGATTCCCGCGCTAGTCGGGACACGCAGTTCGGGTTTGTCGCTGGCGTCACCGCCGGGTGGCGGTGGCGCCCAGCTCAACCAACACCAGCTTTTGGCCCGGCCATCTCCTGCCACGTCAGCCTATTCGCGTGGGCCCCGCGCAGTTGGGCAGTTGCTGACATGGCACGACTTACGCGCTTTCATCACGATTTTCAAAGATTTTGGTGACGGAAATTAAGCCATAACATAATTATTATTGCATCCGGTGTGACGTGGGAACAATAATAATAAAATATATTTTAGCATTTTTATTTGATAAAAGTAACAATATTTTTGTTTCTTTATTTTATCTTTTTCTCCTAAACCACTTAAAAAAATATTAAATTTTTTGTTTAAGTATAATGAACAATCATTTAATGTAAAAAATTGATAAATCTTTTATCAAAAGTCATATAAGTACTTGCGATGCTGACGAAGAAAAAGATAGGGAAGGAAGGAAGGAAGTAGAGTTGTTGTTTAATTATGTCCAATATATCTTCCCAATTGGCAAAGTCCTTGGTTTGCTCCAAACGCTGATAATGGAGTTTGCTCATTCTCTCACTCCTTTGCCATTTTTGCAGAGAGTTTGATCGGGTTAACCCATTTTCCCGCACTGCCGTTGCGCCACGTGGCCCCCCAATTACAGAATGTTACAGCCAGCGCGGCCACCGCAGAAGAGAAGTGAAGGAAGGAATGAATTAATTGATGTACTCGCAATCGCAATCGCAATCGCAATGCATGCACACGTGGCTGTGCTCTCTTTGCATGGCCATTTGCTCGTCGGTTCCAACGGAGAGCTTCGTCCGTTGAACATTGGCGCGCTTTTCACGTCGATGGACCTCAACTCGTTATTCTGTACTATAGTTCGTGATCGCCTTTTTTTTTTTTTTTTTGGACATAATTAAAAATTAAGTAAAACAAATGTAAAAAAATTATGGATAAAAATCAACCAATAGCTTACAACGTGGTTATAAAAATTTATCTATAGCTTATATATGGATATAGAACCAAAATTACGGTTACAATTATTTTAAAAATTATAATCGAATCAAACCGACCGATCCTAATTTTAAAAGTCATCATGTACCTATTAGAGAGGTATTGTCAGATTTTGACTTTAAATTTTGCATTCTTTTACAAAAGTAGAGTCTAGTAATTCCAACACGCGCGTCTTGACTTTGTAAGAAATAATTACACAAACTTATTTAAAGTTTAACATAAGAATAATGCATTTGTCACGAAAAATCAATTAAAAGTTCTCTGACCAAACATTGAGATTCTACCAAACCTTTCTAAATCAACCATTGAGGGAAGTTTTGAGAACATAGGGTGAAGAAAAGATGTTTAAGATGTCTTATATATCAAAAAACTCAACTAGAAGAATAAGTTCTATAATGCTTTTATAAAGAAAAAGTTACTATAAACTAAAGAATAAAATAAAGATCTTAGAAATTTGAGGAAAATATCAAAAAAAAAATAAATGGTATAATAGTCTCAAATGTCATCTTAAAATTTTATGATCGTTATTAGAAAAAAAAGAAGAAGATGTGTATTGTACATAAAATTTCTCATTTGATGAGATTTTTTCTCATAATATATCAATAATTTATGCAAAAGTATTTTTAAAATTTGTACGCCCTAGACAAAAATATTTTGTAATTTTTCGTATAAAATATCTACAACAATATTATTATTGTCTATTGGAATATTTATATATAAAAAGAAAAATCCACGCACATGAGATGATAAGGTTGTGGAATTTGGACACTTAACCAACTTTTCAATAAGCTGGCAAGTGTTTGATTTGGATCCTCAAACAAACCCCCCCGATTCTAATTATTATCACAATGAGTATAGCAACAACTTTTCAACTCTAATTAAGTAATAATCACAACCATTAGGCTAATAATGTGGATTATCCCCCATTCGCTTTATGGAAAACAAATAAAAATTATAGAGAATATATCTACCTTATCGTTCTTTTCTTCTTCCCAGCAAAGTTTTTCAATCTGTCTATTCCACTCCTTTTCTTCACTGGGCTAAGTCAATGGCAAGGGGATGGAGAGAAGTCACTGTCAACCCAATGTCATTGGCAAAATCATATCCTCCCCAGGCTTAATTAGCTTACTAGAACCAGTATAATGGTGTGGAAACGTGTGATTTGGGGAATCTCTGTGCAATTAATAGTGGTAAGTTAGAGGAAAAAGCATTGTCAATCTTCCCTTATTTTGGGTACGTGATGATATTTGCCCTTCTTGGATAATTTGACGATTTTTGTTTTGGGTTAGAGATAATATTATTAAGTATATATATATTGTTCATAAGCATGTGTGTACAAAGATGTCCTTGTTGTGAGTGGTTTAATAACACTTTAACGTAATTTCTTTTGTACCAGCACCACACTTAATTCTTTTCCATTTCAATCCACATTTTGTCCAAATATACTATGACTATTAAGGAAAAAAAATGAAAATGCTTGAACATTTTATTTAGGGTTTAATATAATCTCGTCTATAATTTATAATAAAAAATTAAATTATTTTTATTTTAATTTTCAACTATATAATATAACTCTTGAGATGTTCGTCCTTGCGTGACCTTTGGTGCTCACGTTTTCAATTATGTCAGGAAAAATAAATCGTAGATTGGATCTTTGATTCTTACACAATATGAGGATTGAACTTGCAACTCACTGGATTGATACCGATATATTACTCATCTAACCACTCGACTTATGCTCTTAGGTTCTATATAATACAACTCTTTTTTTTTGTTCAAGTTTGATGATCATGAATTTTTCTATTAAAAAACTTTAAAAATGTTCCTCAGGAGATTTTACTAAAAGGGAAGTGTAATTCGTGTTATGCATATATACGTAAATAAATAAAATAATTTGAATAAAATGAAGATAAGTTTTGATATAATTATTCTAAGGGTTTTATACACATTAAATTATCTTGTTTGTTTATATAATAATAGAATAGATAGATAGATATATGATTTTTTAAGCTCGTGTTGGATGATTTGACGGGCCTATGGCCCAATTTTGTTTCTCATAACTTTTGGTAACCTTTTTTGGGCCTATTGTAAAGGCCTTTGGGCCCATGAACACATTGCAAACACAACTGTTTCTTGAATTACTTCAATCGTCCATTGAGAGTATAACTCTACATTACATATAACATATAACGTGCTCTCTCTATGTTGTATGGAAACGAAAATAAGAAATATTTTTAATAAAAATAAAAATATGAAAATAAATATTTTTTTAAAAAAAAGTCATAAATAGACTTCAAAACGGGAATAAGAAACGTTTCGGAAACGTTTACAAAATCGGGAAATGACTCCTATGAGGTGTTTTCGTACAACATAACTCTCTAGCTCCATCAAATGCATATTTTTATTTTTTTTAAGTTTAGGTATTCTAGAACCCATTGATTATATGGTTATTTTTAATTTTTTGTGTTCATTTTCTAATTATTTTTTCAAAAATGGCAATACATATAAATAAAATATAGCAAGATAAAACAACATATACTTTAAATGTTGATTCTAGAACTTATTAATTTTATAATTATCATACTTTAATTGTTATCATTAGTTACTTTGGGTAAAATGACGATTGAATACATGAAATTTTCTAAAAGACTGGTTGGTTGCTGCAAAAGAAATGAAGAACCTATTTTTCATCACAAAAAAGAAATATTATTACATTTTTACACTCATATATTTTTTTTTCTAATTACATAATACTACATATATATAAGTTCCTTACACTTAAATAAAATTTATTTAAAGATTAAATAAATTTGTATTTTTATATTTTTACCTAAAAATAAAATTTTAACATATATTCCATAATTATATGATTTATTGAAATGAAATATAATTTTTATAATATAAAAGGATATAATAATGAAATAGAATTAACATTCAATTTTTCGTAATACCAAACATATCAATGGAATTAAATAATTATTTTAGTCAATTCATAATCATTTTGTCTAATTAAATGTAATTTTAAGACAAAATAATGATTGATATTAATTTTTAAATAAAGATGACACATAATAACTATATTCTTAAGTTTTCAGCCTAATATATCAATAATAATTTTTTGAAATTACTTTTTTTGGTTAAGTGCAAAGGCGTATATAAAAATTAAAGTATAAATACAAATTTATTATTATAGAATATAAAATTTAAAAACTAAAATAGGTGTAATTTATCTGCGATAGAATAGTTGATATATAAAAGAGGCTGGGGGATAAATTATATTTTTAATTTAAATTTATTGAAAATTACCGATTCCCGTTCCATATACATGATAGCATGAGTTTGGGCGCAAGTTACAGTTTCGATAACGGTAAACCCTAGCTAGCTGGCTACAGTAAAAGCGCACTAAGGACGGTCCGCTGGGAAGAGGATCCCTCGTCCATTAGTGGCTCTCTCTCTCTCTCTCTCGATCGCTCTCTGAAACCAGCGAGGGAGAAGGAGAATCCAATGGCGAATTCGTCAATGGCGTCGACGCTGAAGGCGTACTGGCTTCCAATGGTGCTCTTCGCGTCCTCCGTTTTCTATCAGCTCATCGTCCTGCCGCGTTCTTACCCTCCTTCTCACTACGACGGTCTGTCACTCTTTGTTTGTTTCCCCGCCCTCTACAACCTGCTCTGGATAGGTCTTAATATTCGAATGGCGATTTGCAGTTTTGGGGATCGAAAGGTTTAGTTCAATCGAGGAAGTCACAGAAGCCTACGATAAGCTAGCGTCTAAGTGGTACTGAGTTCGAGTCTCGTGTCTCTGATCACTTCTCCTTTGGGTGGAATATGGTTCTGTATTGTTATTGTTTTTCTTCCATACGTCCTATTATATTTTGCCTGGAGAGCTGACAACTTATCTGAGTTGTAAAAGTGACGGTTAATTTTCACATAAACAAAATGGTAGGTTAGGGCCTTTGGTTGTGGTTTTTGTTATTTTATTTACTTTTTTTTTATGGAAACTTTGGAAATTATGTTTCATGCATATCCATTTCTATACAATAAAAATTTTTGGAACAAGAAAAAATATCTTTTTTAAATTAGGATGCTTTGGCATGAATTTCATGAAATAAGTTATGGAACCCATTTATAGAATGCGTTGTTTTCAGTTTATTTAGTTTCAAAACCGAAAAATAATTATTGGACCCATAATCAAAAGGCCTATAAAGTTTTTGAGTTTGTCCAAGATTTATAATAATCAATTTTAAGATTTAAAGAGGTACATTGTTGCAGTGGGACCATAGTTTGTGTAAGCACTTGTTGAGAAATATATTTACGTAAAACAGATAAGATATATGACACTAGTAAACGCCTGAATTGATAGCAATTCTACCTTGCAATGTGTCAGACATGGAAGCTAAATCTAAAAAAATGTGCTAAAATTTAGCAGTAAGCTTCGAGGTTATGACAAACTTTTCCTACATGATATCTCTCTATCTCTCTCCCCCCTTGTAGATAGTCAGATTTTGAGGTTTACTTTCAATTCTTCTTGATGGTTTGCCCCTCAAGGTGATCTTTTGTTTATTGAAACATTTACTTATTAAAAAAGCTTGTTTAGAGATAAAATACTCATTGAATAGGCCAATTAAACTGGTAATTTAGAGATAAAATATAACATTTATAAATGTATGGGTGAATATATTTGTGACAGTCTTGAAATAAAAATAAAGAAGAAGAAACCTTATGATCTATCTTACTGGTTCTCTAGGATTCTTACCTAGAATAAATTTGTAGTCTTCTCTCTGTTGGAAGAGAAAATTCTGCACAGATATACCATGGACTAATCTTTTGTTAGGTTGAATAAGTTTTTTTTTTTTTAAACATGAAATAAATAATGTGATTTTTGTGCTGTTTATCCAAAATTGAAAAGCGCTTTTATAGGCAACAAAAAACTTTTTCTTTTTTTGGTTGTGGAGCAGGAGTAGAAATTTGAAGTTTCTTCTATGAAGCAAAGTACAGACAAAAAAGTCAGTTTTTCCCAATTAACATTTAAAATTACAAACTTTTCCATCTCCAATCATATCTCTACAGACCGAACACAAATCCATATCCTTACGGACCACTCAGCAGAAAATCACATATTGTGCTCCTTCCATTGACCCTCTGTGATTTCTTGTAATTTTTTGCCGATTTGAAATTTGTTCTATAGAAAAAAGAGAGGCTCCATTTGTTAATGACTGTGCGTTTACCATTTCGTCATGTTATGTAAAAATGACAGATTTATGCTTCATCATGAATTAACTAGAGTAGCTTATTCTGAAACTGTTGAGTATATCTTTTGTGGACAAAGTTAGATGTGAAATCAACTATATAGGTGTGTCATCCTGAACTGTTTATTTGATGATGTGCAACTAACAGTCTATTAATTCAGGAACTCAGGCACAGAAGTTCCAGCTACCACTGATTTTATTAAGGTCTGTGGTTCTTCATCCATATTTCTATTCGAACAAATTTGTTATACATTTATGTGTTGTTACACAAATTAGTTTTGGAATCTCCTGTATTATTGTCATACTTTATGATGTAAAATATCATTGTTATTTTTATTTGAGTTATACTGTTCATGCTTATCCTGATAGCAACATTACAATCAAGATTTGGGTCCAGTTGACAATCTGGGCGTAGTCTTGGGTTAACTTCTCCAATGGTTGGGTTGGGTCTAGAGACTTTTCCAAACCTGGTTCATTTTCTCCCAATTGGGTTGGGATCCTTTGAGCATCGGGTTCTTACATAGGAGGAAGGACTCAGTTGAGGCCCATGGAGGGTTTGGTGGCCAAGGTCCTGGCCAAATCTTGGTTGGAACCCTTGATTTGAACCCCCTGTTCAAGCTCACGTGGTGTTCCCACGGTGGAGACACCTCAACCAAACAGGAGCTGGAACCCCTAATCCGAGCCACCTGTCTACGCCTGTAAGGCATTCTCAAAGTGGAGATGCCTTACCTAACAAGAACACAGGTTTTGAGGAAGAAATGGGGGAGGGTTTTGGTCTACCACACTTTTCTGACTAGGGCGGGTTGCCAGAGGTGATAAATGGGGTATCTTTTAATGTTAAAAAAAAAACAAGGTTGTAGATCTATTATCTGTGTTGACTCAACTCTTCTGGCTGTGCAACGGCCTCCACTAGAGATCTGCCCCTTCCCCTCTCTTCTTGTTAACACTCTGCTAGCATTTCCCGTACAACTCCTTATCTGTTAGCTCACAACCGAGCCGATGAAAGATGCTGGGGTTTCAACACAGAATTTTCAGCAGAAAAGATTGAAGTGGCACATTGTTCATCTCCTTTGTGTGTAAACCATGTTTAGCCTTATATGGTGGCTGGCCAATTGCCCTAATGGTCCTAAATGGGCCCGACAACCTGCTTGCCAATCCATTACTAATTTTAGGACTCTAGATCAGTTTTCACTGGCCCTGACTAAATGGACCACCCCATAGTTCTTGCGCAATGTCTGTTCCTCTTTATTCATTTATTTTATTTCTTTTATTATTATGCTTATTATTTTTTCCTTTATGTACTGTTACTGCTTGCTTAAATTCAAGGCCATTTTTCTTGTTGGCCTATAATCTTCAATATCCTCTACCTCACTTCTTTAGCACAATTGGAATGAGTGAGACATTCATCTTCTCTCAAACTCCCTACTAATAAAAAGACAGAATATTATTGTAACATCATCAATCACCATCCTGCAATGCTTCATGAAAAAAAGCCAAAGTGTTAGCCCCCCCCCCCCCCCCCCCACCCCCCCCAAAAAAAAAAAAAAAAAAGAAAGAAGAAGAAAAGAAACCTAAGGAAAGGAAATCGTTCTGGCCTTGGTACTAAATCTCTGTCAAAGCTCATGTAAAATCCATGGGATATTACTCTTGACTTGAAAATTTGATCACCCCTTAACAACTCTAATGAAACAACCAATTAAAGGATCATGAGGCATCAATACAGTATACACAACATAACTTGCTTGCCAATGAACTTCTCACTATGCCCTTCCACAAAATATGATTGTAACCATCCAATGATCAATAGATAAGACTACTGCTGCAGGTATTCTACCTGCTAGTAGATTTACCAACCAGAAACTTCTGCACCACTTAAAATGTTATTTCAGCAGTAGAGAAATAGTGTTCTCAGAGACCCTGTTGCAGAAGCCAAAATAAAGCACAATGGATTACTAGGTTATGGAGCTTCTCTGGGTCTTTCCTTATTCAGTCATTGACAAGCTATCGCTTTGAAGCAATTGGAGGAATTGCCCGCGTTATTATACCTTTTAGATTTTCCCTATAATTTGTTTTTTCTCCTGTTATTTTTGTATTTGTGGTATTGTTGACACCAATATGCAGTTATTCTGTTCAATTATTCCTATGTTGCAATTATTTCAGTATTTTGTGAGTTCCAGATTCGACATGCTTTTGAGCTGCTGACAAATCCAATATGGAAGAGGGACTATGACATATTTGGTATTGATGAGCACGTTGTGAGTTCTTAGTTACAGTCCTTTCAACATCTTTTCCAATTATATAATATCAATGATCTCTTTTAGTGATTGACATTTTTTTTTTTGACTGTAGCATGTTGTTGAACAGGCCAAGGAGAAGTATGGCAAGACAAGGTTTACTGAAATTGACCTTCCCTTGCTTGAGGCTGTTTCTTTTGGTTGGTTCAGATGTTCTCTACTTAGTTGTTTGCTTTACTGCTAAAGATTATCGTTTCAGAACATATAACGTCTTTCAATTTGTAGCAATTACCACTTGATATGTTCTTATCAATTAGTTTTCTTCTGTTATACTGCTAAATCAGATCCAGGAGATAATATTTTTAATGCCGCCACACACGAGAACTTTCTTTCCAAGTTTCAGAATTCAAAGGGATTGCTGATTCAGGTATGCTTCATGGCTAGTGGACTGTTTTGTACTAGTGAAAGTACTCCCTTTGGTTGCATGTTACCTAGACAAGAGTATGGCATAGGCACACAACATTTATAGTGGGAAATTCACTTAATAAGGATGCCAAAGTTATTTATTTTGCATGTAATGTTATCATGCTGACTACATCACTTATTTTACATGGTTCCTCAAAAGTGATTGGAGGGTAGCTTTCAGTTTCACATGAAGACACCACTTCTGGTTCAAAATGAAGAAGAGCATGAAGAATTCTATGCTTTTAGAACTAAGAACAATTGACCCTAAGACACAATCTGCTTGTTTTACATCTTTCCTGAATCTAACCTGGGACTGTTGGTTGTTTTTGCTCATTTATAGTGCATAGAAATTGCATATTCTTCCTTGTGTTTTATGTTTCTATGTGGTTTTGTAACCTTTATCTTGACATACGTTTAACCAACACGGTTCTTGTTGAGTTGGCACAAGGTATGGCTCCACACACCTAAGAGGGGGTGAATTGGGTGTTTTAAAAATTACTTAAAATTTGAAAATCTTTGCTTGAAATGAGGTTTTAGTGAGTTAAAACAGAAAATATGAAATGTCAAATGCAATGCTTGAAAAATATAAAGCAAGAATGATAAATGACACAAGAGATTTATAGTAGTTCGGCTAAACCCAGCCTACTTCACTACCTTAACTCCCCACTAAATATTTCTAAATCCACTAAAACCTCCTATTTAACTAAGTAGGTCCTCTAGCATAAACCGCTAGGAATAAAAACCTCCTACCAAACCCGGTAGGCCATTTGGCACACAAGTTAGGAATTACAAGAGGGAATACAATCAAGATCTAAGAATTGACACTCTCAGTTGCAATATCTCTCAAAGAAAATACACAAAGGCTAAAACAAGATAATACAATTGATATATGTAGCCTTTTGAGTGAGAAAATGAAAACTTAAGCACTAATGAGAAGAATGAATACAATGGTAAGTGTTAACCTTAGGACTCTTAGATTATACCCTTAGGCAAGAAAACCCTCTTCAACACTCACGGATGCAGTGTAAATATAAGAATAGAAAATATGAACAACAGAAACAGAAATAATCAAGACACAAATCAAACAATAGGCGCAAGATATATCCTGGTTCGGAATGCCTTTGGCAAACCTACATCCAGCCTTCAAACACTCACCAAGAGTAGTCTTTATTACAGAGAACCAATCGGTATAGCAGCAAGAAACATCCTCCTATTCTCGAGTACATCCTCCTTTAGAGAGAGGCTGGTGTGCAAGACAGCTTTGAAATCTCCAGCCCAACTATCACTAATTACAGTTTGGGTTACAACTTCTATCTAAAATCTTCAATGACCCTCAACTGCTATAACTGATTTTATTAACCTATACTCTAGACAACATTTTAACAATAAGCTCTTGACACTTTATTTTTTTATTCATTAGCCTTCTCTAGTGCTTCCTTGGGCTGTTTTTATAGGTTTCTCCAAATCTTGAAGAAAAACTAGCCATTATTAGCCGTTGGAGCTTACAAAAACTAGCCATTATTAGCCGTTGGAGCTTACAAAAACTAGCCATTAAAGAAATTTGCGATGAAAACTGTTGACATGCTCATAGAAATGGTTGATAGGGGAAAAAATTGTCGACCGGTTTTTATGCAGTAGTTGTCAACTAGGGCTGGCCGAGAGCTTGTGTGAGATCGGTTGACAGGCTTGGAAAACCGGTCGACACCTCAATGGCAAACGGTTTACTGATTTGTGAAAAATGGTCGACAGTTTTACCTTCAAATTTAAAGACATGGTTTTGATGTTCAAGGTTATATGGCCAACTTTGGTAGATCAAATATAAAAATTTCTTTTGACAATAAAAATTTGGTTTTCCAAATGCCATCAAGGATAATGAAAACTTATTTTGGCATTGGATAATTTTCAGTATGGTGCTTAATTATAGAAGTTAAAATAATTTAGTTGCACCTATAGAAAATCATTTTGTAAAAGATGGATGCATAATATTTGATTAATCAAATGAAGTTTTTCATCATCAAAACAGAATCAAAGAGCAAAACAACAGTTCCTTCTAACTTCTAAGGCATGGTTCTCCTTGGCATGGTTCTCCTTTCTCTTCCCAAATCTTTTTTAATTATATATTTTGCCACAATCATGTATTAGTAGAATGGCTGTGATCTTACCTTGCAACATTTGTGTTATGTTTTCAATATATTTGACCTAATCTAATGTCAAACTGTGTGAATTATGTGATTTTCTTTAGAAGTACCTTCATAAACATTGTAGATTGCACATGATCTTGTCTTTTTCTTCTTGTTGCTGTTATTCGAGTACTGGTCTTTTTGAAGGATGCCCTTTCTTCTAACTGTTCATCAGAATCTTATTCAGATATTTTCGTTTGGGAGCCACCAGTGCACACGGTTTTCTAATAACTGGAAAGGAATTAGTAAGCATTTCCGATGTTAGATTGTTGTGTACATTTGTTGATAATGTTTTTTTAACTGTCTTTATCTTCCAGCTTAATATCTCTGCTCTCTGTCTCTTTTTATGTTTCCTCTGTTATTCATCGAACTCTGCTTCCTTATTGCATTAGTTGTATTTGTTCATTCCATGGTGTAGAAATATGGAATGTTTAAGGTTGAGTGCAGCTTAAAAAGGTGAACTTAATTCTTTATTATACTTGGGACTTGTCTTTCAGAGACAAGGTTGCATAACCTACTCTGATTAATTAAATAAATTGTTGGATGAAATAGGTCTATGTGGATGGAAATTTGATGTTTCATTCAATCCATTCATGCTATTCCTTTTCTTGCATGTGCTTGTGAATGGCCATTGTTGAGGTTTAAATTTAGTCATAAAGCAGTAACATTTAAGATATCAGAATATTGATTAATTTCACCTATTAGATACCATCCTTTCATCATTTGAATGTTTTAGTTGTATTCTAATTTTGATAGACAGGAAAAAGAAATGCCAGTGGCTTTCTCTGTTTCCTCCATTGACATCACACTTTTTCATTTGCCTTCACATTATGGGTGATAATAAAAGAAAGGGAGTGTGTATTTTTGTTTGCTTCATTGTTTGCTCAACTTGTCATTTGTTATTCACATTATGACAGATAAAAACAAAAAGAAATGGGCGGCTGTTTGTGTTCCCTCTATTGTTTGTCTTTTTCAAGCTTAAAAACATGAGTTGTCTAATAAAAGTAACCCTGAGATTTTCCTAACATCTTTATTTTGAAGTCCTTTTGTACTGACTACGCTGCACCCAACATATTGAATCAGCAACATTCCATGATTGCTTCCAAAATATACCCAAGTCACCATACCACCGCAATGCATTATTGCCCCTTTCACTGTTTCTCTAACTTATCATTTTTATTCAGAATATGATGGATCAGAAAAGAAATAGGTGTTTGACAAAAAAGGAAAGGAAATAGGCATGGCTCTTTGCTTTCAATTCATTATTCATCTTTTTCAACCTTAAAAATTTGAGTTATGTCCGGTGAAACTTACCCTAAGCGCTTCAAAAATATTCTCCATGTTACAAGTCTTTTGTTACTCAGTAACGATCACAATCCTGAGATTCCCTCTATTGTTTACCCTTTCCAGCCTTAAAAAATTACGTGCAGATTAATTTTACCCTGAGAGCACAACTATTCTCCATTTTCTAAGTTCTTTGGTACTGTGTGCATCAATCCTGACTCTGAATCTACAACACTATAATTGCTTCCATACATGCCAAAGCCATCATAACTATCTATGCAATGCATTAACATCCATGCAAGTCACTTGCTAATAGACAGCATCATTCTCTTCCATCAAACTCTTCTATCAGTATCTTCCAATTTGTTATTGCCTAGTGTAGACCCTTTGAACAATCCACCACTCAACCTCAAGAGGGAAAAACAAAATAAAATAAAAAAGAAAAATGAATTAGACCCAACACATTTTCAATAGCCATTGTCACTACAAATCTGCGAAATAGGAGCTGCAATGGAGTTTTGAATCGTGACTTTTTTTTTTATGACATATATGTGTATAATATATGCATGTTGGTGGTATGAATTTAGTGTATCAATCAATGAGTTTGTAATTGATGGATTTGTACTCTGGTATCTGTGCTTGTGTGAGCATGCTTTGGTCTTACAAGGATTTGAAGTGTCTTGTATTCATCCTTCTGTTTAACTATTGGTTCTCCAATGCAAAGATGTAGTTTTTGGAGACAAACAAAACCATTGTAGATCAGAAAAGAGAAAGGTGCTATAATAACCCAATTTTTGATACAGGTTGGGAAATTAGATGGTTGTTGTCAATGTAGATGGATTGTGGAGAAGCTCGTCAAATGTAATACCCTGGATAATCTTGGGTGCATTGGGGGAAGATTAAAACAATTTGACTAGAGAGAGAAAGGGTGAGAAGGGGAAGAGAGCAAAACATAGTGATGAATGCTATGTTCCAAATTGAAGAGGCCAGTTCCCAATTGATAGAGAATCCAAGTGAAGTCTTCCTAGGATTTTTAAGATGAACTCAAATGGCTCTGAATCTTGAGTAGTATATAATAGATGACAAGAAGGATAAGCCTATTCTGAAGCCTTATCTCTTATAACCCATTCCTGTTAGGACAGAATGATGTTTGATTGTTCTGGTAATGATAATATCTCCTCCTAGTCAAGTGGCCGAGGGCGACCAATATCTGTTTGGGTGGTTACTGCTGTAAAGAGCATGTATGTTAAAGCCCCAAGCCAAATAACAGGAACCTTAACATGAAATGAGGCATTGATACTGTCTCATACAGCTTATCTAGATTGCCATCACCCAACTATGAAATAAGAAAAGTTGAAACTTTTTATTGTTAATTCAAGGGTTCATTGGGAAAACCAATTTGAATTGGAGTAGTGTGTGGCCTCTCATTCAGCATTCGTCTGTATCTTAGACTGAGAAGTTAGTTCCAAGATCAGAAAAATGATATACACCTATTAGAAAAGAAAAAGAACACACAAAACAATTGATAATTGATTCAAAAGGGTATAGGTCAATTTTTGTTGTAATATTGATGTAGAAGGAAAAAAAGCATATGTAATTCGCCTCTTTTTTACTTGCAAACATTGAGAAATGGATTCTGTTATGACTTTATAAGGATCTAAATAACAGATTGCTTGTGTTGATTATGCACTTGTTTTTTGTTTTTCATCCTCGTATTCTCCTCTTTTTGTCCTTTTTCTTGTTTTGATTCATTAGCCTGGTTTAATTATTTCTCTCCTTTTAAGTTCCCACCCTCTTAGATTGCTAGATTGATATATATATATTTTCATTTCTTCAGCTTTTTTGTTGGGCGGGGTAGCAGATACTGGAATGGTTGAACTTAGAGAAGTTCATATTGCTAAGTATCTTGCTGAGAAGACATTTACGGGGCAGCCTTTTTTTAAAGGAGGTAAATATTTGATCTGAGTAACCCATTTTTTGTTTTAAGTTCCATAAAGTTACCTGGTGACCTGCTTTGACAGTGGAACTCATTTTCTAGAAAGTTGGGATGAAAATCTAATCATTATTATTAGTTTTTGCAGGAAACAGAAACTTCACATACTGTTCATGATAAACGTATTAGAAACCCCAGTGATGTTGAGGAAGAGAAAGAAAAAAGAGAACCATGAGCCATTTCATATTTTTGTTCCCTTTGGCATCCATATCATGTTCTATGGTTTTGTATTTTGCACATAGCTAGCTATTCATCTCCATTATAACTGTCATAATGGGCTATTAACCTTTTGATATAACACCATACTGGGCCTATTTTATTGTTCAACCACTTAGCATCGAAGCTAACCACTTCTACCTGAACTTTCGTGTTTCACTTAAATGGGTGAGCTGGGCTGTTTTCAAGTACCAGGTGATTTTGAACAATGATTTTGGTTTATTGAATAAGTACTACTTATATCTGCCCGAGCTTACCAGTTTCACTTAAATGGATTAAGACCTGATATGTTGTTGTTGTGATTGTCTGTAAGGAGTTGGATGAACAATTTTGTTTTCATAAGCAGTAAATTTCAGCTCTGATTTGAACTTCTCGTGTTGCATATAGGCTTGCCTTCTCTGGTTGCATTCCCACCTGGATGTAACACTTCAAGTTGTCTTCTTAGGTGAGTTTCTACTCAGATTCTAAATTTTTGAAAACTTTTCTCAAGAAGAAATATAAGTTTAGTAACCTAATAGCTTTTGTCAGATTTGCAGCTTGTTGGTTGTGCCAGGTGCAAATGTTTATATTCTTGAATGGGATTTATCTTCTATTCTTGCTGAACGGATTCTTAAGGAAATTAATGTTATGCTGATTTGTTTTCATTTATTTTCTTTTGAAGGTATGAGGGAGAGCTTTCTGTTGATGCTGTTACTGATTGGTTTGCTAGCATAATTCTAAGTTTGCCTCGTATTCTATACTACTCAAAGGATTCCTTGGTAATATACACTCTCTTTGTTGGGATCCACATGCACATTTCATTGTGACTAAATTTTGATGTAGTATAGTTTAGACAACATGAGCATACTTACATAACAAGTTCTTAAGTATACTTACATAAGTAACGAGTTCTTAAGTATGTTCATAACAAGTTCTTAATATACTTAACAAAAATAACATGAACATGCTTACTACTCATTTACTTAGTTACATGAATATACTTAAATAACGAGTTCTTAAGTATGCTTTCATCAAACAAGCAACTGAAAGTAACCCCCCCCCAAAAAAAAAGAAAAATAAAAATCCTTCACTAACATTGAGCCAACATTCCTTCAACGGTTCAACCCATAATAACATTCTAAAACAATAACTCATCCCATAATAACATTCTAAAACAACATTAACCCTTCACAAACACCCCCTGCGTGAATCCAACATGCAATGTTAGGGCAACATGTTCTTGAGTTTTTCTTGCTTCCCATGCTTCAAAATATCAACAATGCTTCACGCAAGTATCTGAAGAAGCCACTTTAGGTTTTGTTTGGAGGATCCATCTTCATCATCTACATATATATATATATGTATACATACATTTTATACAAGAAAAATACATTTTGGGGTGAGTTATACACTTTACAAATTCTTTTGACATATTAAAGCTTTTCAACACTTTAAATGCAGAAAACAACTTTGGGTTTCGTGAATCTTATCATTCATGTCTATGAGTCTTTCACTCATAGCTAAAACAACATTCAAATGCATACAACAACTATGTATTGCAACTTCTCAAATATTCAATATAAAACTTATTCAATGAGTTCTCAAACAACATCATGAATATTTCATTCACGACTTGAGTCTATCACTCACATCTTTCTTATTAAAGCAACAACTTTTCCCAAATAATAGAAATGAGCACATGCATTGCATTTCTTAAACATGTCTCATCAAATAACTCAAAATAAATCACATTCAATCCAAGAAACATGTCATTTTATGCTAGAAACTTTCCTCATACCCCCTACCTTTCATGTACTTAAAAAATGGCTTGGATGGGTTCTTGTTCTATTGTAGGTCACATTGGTTCAGGTCTCCAATATATCATTTTTAGTTTTTTTTAATCAAAATATATAAATGACATTTTAGAACAATCAAAAAAGGTTTCAGAACATCAAATCTGTTATTTACTTAAATAATAGAATAGATAACTAATTGCTCAAACATTGTTTAGCATTAATGGTATTTGATTAATTTACAATAACTACAAAAACACCTCTATAGCAATCATCATCACAAATAACTGCTAAAAGGTGCAGGCTTTGGTTTGAGATGTATCCATGAATAAGGAATAAGTTCAAGGTGGTGGTGTGTGGTCAATAGCATTGATGGCACTTTCACTTCCCAAGTGATTATCAAGGGCTACTAGCTAGTTTATGGTTGCAATAATTGGTGGAAGTGAACTTCTGCAAATTATGATCCATAATTGTGTTATAGTTTTCCGTTGATTTTTAATTGAAAGAGTATGTATATTGATGTTGCATAGATGTAAATTAAGGCCCTGTTTGGAATTGAGGTGAGGTGAGTTTGATTACGTAGAAGTTAGATTGTTAAATGCGAAAATGACATAACAATTATAATTATATATAAATATTATTATTACATATAAAGTATATTTTAACAAATCATTGTATGATTTGTAATTTTAATATAACAAATTATTTTATAAAAAATAATATGAAAATAAATAAATTTGTTAAAATATATCTTCTAAATATATGTATGAATATAAATAAACAGAAAATATATTATATACAAATATAAAGATTTGAATAAATATATATAAACAAAAGATATATATATATATATATAAATGTAAAAATATATAAAAATAAAAAGTATGGAATCACCTGTGACCGGTTTGCTGGTGAGCCCAACAATTGCAGATGAGGGAAGACCCTAAATCCCCCATCTGCAATGGGGCTCTTCCCCATTAATGATGGGATTTTTCAGTTGGTTGATCGCTGGCGACAATCTTCTGTTTCCTCCCTGCAGTTGCAAAGGCTGGCAAGCTTTCTTTGTTCCAGCAGCTGGATTTCTCCTCTTCATTCTGGTGTGAGAGAAGGAAGAAAGTGAGAAAAATGGAGTTTTTAGAGGGACACATGAATTAAAATTTGTTTTAGTTATTATAAGAAAGGTAATATTTGAATATACTGAAAAGATGAAGTGCATTTTTGGCCTAAAAACACAGTGAATGTTGTTGAGTTGGAAGAAGAGAAGTTGCCAAACACTATGGCTACTGCTTCTGGAAGCTAACACACCTCAACTTGCTCCCAAACGCAGGGCCAATCGGGGCCTAAAGGTTCATGGATATTGATTGTTGAATGTGGTGGTGATGTTTGTAGATGTTGAATTGCAAACATGAGGTCTGTATTGTTTTTTATGATGATAGCTGTTGTGGTGGTATTTTTGGTGATGAAATAGTGGTTGAATGGTGGTTTACTGTGGTGTTTATTATGGTGTTGTAGCATCAAGTATTTCACCATGGTTGTGGCTGTTGGCTGAGAAGCATGGAATCTTCCAAGAGGTGTTTGTTTCATCTCAGGGACTCCTGAACGTGAATCAGATATTCATCTGAAAGTATCCAATAAACTTTTAGTTAGTTAGTAACCTCTCTTATGAGACTTTGAAGGTATGCCCACGCTGGGGGATATTGCCTGATACAAGCATTAACTTTTCAATTTAGAAAGTAGGGATAAAGGAAGAAATATGGAGTGATAAGAATTCTAAACATGGAAATTTCAAAATCTATATCTGGATAGAGCTCTTTAAAATAGATAATAAGTCATCTCTGTACAAATGATGCAACACATTAGAGTTTTCCTAGCTCTGTCATCCTACTTATTGTACACATGCCAGCAATGGTTTTTTTTTTTTTATTATTGTTCCTCATACTTTTAAGTGGCAGTTCCAACCTGTTTATTATTGGTTCTCTTGCTTTTTGTGTTGTTTCATTGTCTACTTGGGGAACTGATGTGGAATTGTTCATCTGTTCCAGGCACCGCGTTTTCTTGCAAAGAGCAAACCTCATAAGGTACCAATTGTTTTTAAGTTTCCATATATTGCTAATCAGTCTATTGGCCATGTACCATTTAGTATATTCTTTAGCTATTTGATTATTGTTCATCTTCATGACAGCAGGCAGGACTGTTTATTTCCAACTTCTTGAACCATTATAATTTTAGCCAATCCAAGTAGTGGGTGTCAAGAATCCATATTATTGCACTAGCTTAGATGCTGTATATAGTAGTTGTACCTAGCTTAGCTTATTTGCACATAGCAGTTACAGCTGGTTAGCATAAATACTCGTAACCTCTATCTGAATGGATCTGAGTGAGTTTTTCCTCCAATCTCTCTTTTCCCTCTCTTCTTTTCTCTCTGTTCTGCATACTATTGCTCATGGTATAAGAGCCATTGAAAGGTGAATATGTAGAATTGGAGCAGATTCTCCTCAAATCTTCTCTAGGTTATAACTGTGAGCTGCATCCTCTTGGATTGAGGATTATTCATGTTGCATTCTGCAGTGCGACTTGGTGTTCTGGTGCACCTGGTGTCATCTGATTCTGCAATTTCATTTCATTCTTATTTTGTGCGATCTGGTGTAGCTACAGTCTGGTTCTGTAAGGTTTGGGCTGGAGGTTTTGACTGGTGTTGGATTGTTGCTCTTGTTCATTGAAAGCTAGGGTTTGCCAAGCAGATTTGTTGAAAGCTAGGATTGTCAACCAGATCTGTCTTTCCTGGTGATCTGTAATTTCTTTCTTTCATCAACTTCTTCAGAATTTCATTATGCACCACACAACATCAAAATGTGTCTCTCAAAATGTAAGTCAATCTGCCACAGAACCTCAACAAGGTGGTGGCCAGCAACCTAAGGCTAATGTGGCTGGACAGAGAAGTGGACAAGGATCTGTTTCTGATCTAATTTCTAGGGAAGAACTGGCTGAATTCCGTCAGTTCCAAGCAACAAGGTAGATGCCTTCCTCCATAGCTTCTGTTGCCCAGGGTGCCAGTCCAGTCTCTTCTTCATCTGGTATTTCTTTGGCAGCAGGTTCTCATTCACTGCTTGGCCCTTGGATTATTAATTCTGCTGCCTCTGAACATGTATCTTGTAATAAGTACTTGTTCTCCCATTTTAATTCATCTAATACACTACCTCCAATTATTGTGGTTGTTGGTTCTGTTAGTCGTCTGACCAAATCACTTAAGGGTTGTATTTGCCCAGGATTGGGGTACTGGACAAATAATTGGCACAGGACATAATGAGGCTTGGTTGAGGTGTATTGAGTTGAACTATTAAGGATGATTCTGCAAATGATTTTTTTGTCCAATTAAGAGAAAAAAAAAGCCAGGTCTAATCATCTTTGGTGGCAATCAATTGGTGGTGTTCAGTATATACATGCTACTCATGCTTCTATAATCGTGATCTGTCAATTTTACCTTTTATATAGGTTAATTTTGTGTCTGCTCTTATTTGTTTCAAGATAAGCAATAAGTATTTTATCAGTTCTTTATAAGTGCAAGCTAGTTAATTTAATGCCCAAATGATTTTTCTCTCATTTTGTGTCTAAATATTATGGGGGTGCCCTTTTATGTATCTAAATGTTGATAGTTCTGTCTAATATTTCAGTAAGGTTCTTCTAGCGATCATCCAGGTGGCATTGAAAAATGTATGGTATGAGCCTAAGTACAGGTTAGTGAGTTGCAATGTGATCCATGCATTTGGAGGTTCAAGTAGCTTGGATTTACAACCATTTTGCATATGGGTTGAAGTGGTGAGATAGAAGTTCGTTTGGTGTTTTAAGATGCAGGCAACATGTCCTCTTTCCTAGTTGGCTGCACGTCCTAGGGATGAGACACTCCTTGGATATAATTTCTTTACAAGAGTCCTTGCGATTAAGGCCCTTTTAGAGGGGATTGTAGGTCTGATCAGATAGTGCAGAGAAATTGCAGACTCCTGTTGCTTACCGTCATAACTGGACTTTCAACGATTGTGATCTTGCTGAATTCATGCATATTCCTATTGTGTAGATTTCATTAGGGGGGAAGTTTGGTTTGTGGTCCAATATGGAACAGGTTCTTTCACTCTTTATAGTAGAGAAGTCTGTAAGAGAATCCAATCTATCCCCTGCTCGATTCTGTTCCTATTTATTTGCAGCCTTTCTGTTAGAGATGAACACAGCTCTCCCCGAGATTTCCTCACCTCAAATGACTCACACTTGAACTCTCTCTCACCCGAGATGAAAACGACATGAGAACCACACAAGAAAATAAGCGAAATACAGAAAGAACACAGAAGGATTTATCCTAGTTCGGGCTCTAAAAGAGACCTATGTCCAGACTGACAAATGTGCCACCCAATCCACTATCTTGACAACCTTCAGGATGATTACAAAGAGGACCTTAATTCTACCTAGCCCATATACCCTGAAAACTAGCAGAATTCCAAGATTACAAGACTAACCCAGCCTTACTCGCACCTCTCACTCAATCCCGAACACGAGACAGAAAACAGGAGTAAACCCCTCATGGAATGAAGTGCACAGAAAACTGATACCTAACTCCTATCCCACGATCCTTATTTATAGGCTATAGGATCGTTAGTTACAAGGCAAACAAACTGACTGACTGACTGAGAATAACAAACATACCGGTCAGTCATCCTTCTAGAAACAGAACTTCTAGAAGAAACTTAAATCTAACTATATAACAGGAAATAAAACATACATATGCAGTAATATGAAAAACCCAATTTACATGACTCCTAGTCTAATACAAAACACAACACTTTCCACACTCAAGCAGTTTAAGCTTAAGAAGATTTTCCTGTAACTGCACTGCAATCCTGATAAATATTTGGTGGTTCTTGACAGTTTGATTGTATGGCATCTTTAGTCAAGGACCAAGGTGGAGACTTCCAAATGTTTGTTTTACGTCAGCAGGGAAATAATTATTGTCATCATTTGCTCCTTTGCCTTATAGGAGTCAGTCTGATGACCTTGTTTCTGCTGGTGGATTCCTCCCTTATTGAATCAAGTACATTCTCATCTATTGTTTGATTGAAGAAAGACAAAAGTCAAGGGATGCTAGTCACAAATTTTTTATGTGGTTCACATGGAAATTAAATAAAAGTTTGGGAAGCTTTAGCGTAAAATGTCCTCTTAGATACTGCCCAAGGCAATAGCTCCTTCGGTGATACTTGCACTGACTTCAGGTTTTATGTTCAAGTTTGATGCTCACTGATTGCTTGGATGGTCACCCTGTCCACAGAGTCATGAGTTTAAGGGTGGGGGAGTTGATGCTGCTGCCTAGGATGACTGCATGCAAGACTTTTCTGGGATCTGCCGGATTATTTGTGTGTTGACCCCTGTCAGGTTAAAGGGTGGTCACCAGGGTTTCCCCTTTTATCAAGTAAGAAAGAAAAGAAAGGAAAGAGGTCCTCTTAGATGGTTCTCAAGAGTGTGCATGTTTACCTTTTACTCTTGTAATTTAGACGATTTGTCTGGTCTACTTTTTTGTTTAGTTCATTTATTTGCAGTGATAATTATGCATGAATTTTTCATTTTCATCCTTTTAGTTGGTTACATGTTCTATGAAGGAGCTGGGAAAACTGAAAGAATGAAAGATCTTAAACAAACTTCCTTGAGCTGAAGTGATTGAACAGGAAACAAAATAAGCCAAAATATGAAAATAACTAATGTAAATATTTAGATTTTTATTTGATATTTATCTGCTGACTGTTTCCATCTTTTACTTCATGATGACACTCTATGACATGATGATATATGAGACATCTCTTCATAATTCATATTCATTCATGCATTGTTCAGCTTCAATGCCTTTAATAATTTCATATTTCTTATATACAAAATTCTAATTAATGGTCAATTTTGGGTCCTAGGTGAAAGTCATTTTCTTCTCGGAAACAGGGGAGCGTGCAAATCCATTTGTGCGTCAAGCCGCTCTAAAGTATTGGCCTTATGCTGCCTTTGCGTCTGTGCCATGGCGAGAAGAAGAATCTTCCTTTTGGTGGAATGCGTATGTCATTTGCCTTTCGATTTTAGCATGTAGGATGTTATTTTGCTAAAATCAACATTTTATGGCTTCCTTCTGAATGCTGACTAGCATAGTCTTTCAATAATTTGTCATTTAACCAATAATAAATCACATAATAATGTCAGAATTATTGTACACTGTCCAAAAATATTATCATTCATTATTTTTATTTTTTTCTTTATTTTGTTTTTGGGTAAAGACAAAGTTAAGATGGTTTTGACATGTGAGAAGATCACTATATGTGTTTGAGAGTTGAGTGGATTGAGAAGAAAAAGTTTGTATAAAGGGGGGTAGAAGACTAAAAAACTTTGGTGAGAAACACCCTTAACATTATATGGTATTTTGTTGCCTTAAAAGAAAATATGATTATGGATAAAGATGGTTGGATAGTTAGAATTCATCTGGCTAACCCCAACTACAGGGATTAGGGCTTGTGAGTGTTTTTATTTTTTATAAAATTGCATTTTTAAAGAGTGTCATAGGAGAGTTAATTATGTACAGAACTGTGAGAAAAAAACAATTATGAGAGAAAAATCTAAGAGATTAGTCTCTTAGTGTGTTATTTATAATAGGCACAACGGGCCTAATAACTTACGGGCTTAGCCTATGGATTTAGCCTAATTACACATAGTTATAACAAATAAATAAATAAAAATACTAATAACAATATACAATATATCTAATTATACTAATAATTCTCATAAGAACATTTACACAAACCAGAAAGATGCTACAAGCTGTAGTAACTAACTCATAAGGAAACTGCACAAAAGAAGCAAGAGCAAAACAAGTGTCCTCCCTATAAAAGGAAAAAAAAAAAAAGAATGAAATGAGTTTGACTGACACCTTAATGGTCCTACTCAACTCACAACAAATGCCTTATATCAAGCAAAAATGGTACATATGTATGCCCATGGCTTCTTGTGGGAGCTCAATCATAAAAATACCAAAAAAGTGAACAATAATGCCCCTCGAATAATGGAATGCACTCCAAAAAGGACCACAAACAGGAATAGTTTTGTCCACAAAGATCAAATATGACAGCCTAACTCCAGCTCTGTACTTACCACTCTCCACTAAGCCTCTAGACATCCTTTCTTCTCAGCTCTTTGAAGCATAAGAAGAATGCCTCCACAATTACAATAAATACAAAATGGGATAGAGGGCCAACGTGCCTCAAGCTCTTGAAACTGTGATAGGAACCTTGCAGGATGAGCTCCCCTTGACTAGACATGTTAAACAGGCTTAATGGGTAGGCACAACCAGTTTTCTTGAGGGCCCACACTGTCATGCTGGGCTGGTCATGGAATTTTGCGGGTTGGGGTGGCACATGGGTGTTGGCCCTAATGTGGGCTTAGCCCACTAGGCTGCCGTTTTTTCATTTTGTTGCAAAATGAACAATTAAAAATTAGTTTACAATCTTAAATGTACAATTTTGAAAACAATACTATGTACTAAATAATCCCTCAAATTATTTTTGTTGTCTCAAAATGTTGACATACCAAGAGTTACAATTTATAAAGTGCATACGTCCTTACAATGTATTAAATTTCAAACAATATACTAAAAATTTAACAAAATGCTTATAAATAGTATTTCAATATATTTTTATTCTTTCAAAATTTTAACAAATGAAGAATTATAATTACATTGAAGAAAATTTAATGTTGGTTGGTGGTTGAGTCAACACTCTCTTAATTGAAATTGCTTGAGTTGTTGGGAGATTTTGTATATTGTGTTTAGTTCTTAGCATCCAGAAATCCTTGAGGCATACACACATTTTCAATGCATCTTCTTTCAGCTTTACCCTTGGATTCAGTGCCCTGTTACCTGCAGAAAAAGCAAACTTCAATAATATTGTGGAATTGGAGTGATGGGCTATGAAGGCCAAAACAGAATGTATAGTTTGGAAATGTTTTCACTAGGCCATAATATCAAAGTTATTGCATTTTTCCATCACTAAATTGTATTTTTCTAAGTCAAACTCAGCAACAACAACATTTGTTCAGAATTCATGTTGTTTTATTTGACAGGTTTTACGCTGGTTGTTGGCTACCTAATGCAACCTTTCTCTTTTATTTATTCTTAGGACCGACTGTAGGTTGGAATCTACAGTTTGAATCCACGTGTCTAATATATACTATATAAATTTTTACATTATCTTTTAGAAAAGTTGTATCAGTCTCCTTAGTGGATCAATAGAAATCCATAAAGGCCTTACCTGCTTTGCATTTTTGCATGGGATCTAGTATAAAAGTTGATTGATGTAATGGTTGAATTTTTTCCCAGTACTTTTAAAATTTTATTTCCATAGGATAATAAATTCAACATAAGTCTATTTTTTTATCTTTAAATTTTGAAAAACATTCCACAACATTTTATATTTTTCTATGAAATAAATTTGATGCAGAATAGTAAACACTGGGAAAAGTGTTAGTTGGGGTTGCTCTAGCCAGAATACTTTAATCCATTTGAATAGTTTTTGGTGATCTTTTCCCCTCTCAATCTTTGGAAATTCATTCTGGAAATTCCAGCTTATGAAACTAGGTTCATAATTTCCTTCCATGATGGTGCATGTTCCCTCT
The DNA here is from genome assembly GCF_014633365.1 of Diospyros lotus. Classification (NCBI taxonomy): domain Eukaryota; kingdom Viridiplantae; phylum Streptophyta; class Magnoliopsida; order Ericales; family Ebenaceae; genus Diospyros; species Diospyros lotus. Next base: position 3,033,535 of record NW_026267104.1, on the reverse strand, counting down.
CAATCTAGATATTATTCTTAATTATAAGTGCAGAATTATGAATCTAGACATTCTTATTATCAATGCAGGCTTGGAGTGGAATCTGCACCTGCAATTGTATTCTTGAAAGAACCTGGTGTGAAACCAATAGTGTACCATGGCAAGTCATTCTCATTGTTTCATTTTGTGTATTCTTGGTGCTTGTCATGCCATAAGTTATGTGTTACCTAACAAGCTAATGCACATTGTTTGCAGGAGCGGCCAACAATTCATGGCTTTTGAATATCATGGAAAAGAATAAACATCATGGTAAATCTGTCTCTTTTGTATTTAGTTGGTTTTGCTCTCTTGGACTGTGAGGTCTATGAACAACTTTTTCCTGTTCAGACTAGATGCGTGCTAGTGCAGCCATTATTAGATACCGTGAAGCAGTGATGATTAGTAAATTTCATGTTATTTACAATAAGTGACTGCTATCTTTATGAGTGTTAACAATGGCTCTTGGCCTCGTCAGAGTCTTTTCTTCCCTTATTTAGAGCATTTTTTAGCAAAACACCCTTCAAAGTGCCGGTGAACCTTCATGCATGTCACACATTCCTTTTCTGGAAAGGCTTTTGTTTAATGACATTCTGAATCTATTAGGATGTGCTTGCTTTGAAGCTATATGAAGTTGTTACTACGTATTTTGCATTGGTGTTTATGCAACACAAGCAGATGAGGCATATTTTTATATATGCATGTATGGCATACACAATCAGTGAACCACTTTTGTACATTTCAAAATTGTGTAACTTGCTACAGTGCATAAATGAAATCTTATTGGTGAATGTTTATGCATTATTTTTTAGAGCTACCTCAATTAAGGAGCATCACATCTATGGAGCTAGGTTGTGATGCACGTGGATATTCTCGTGCTGGGAGGGAAACCATGATCTGGTACTGTGTTATGCTTATAGGAAGACTAAGCCCAGAACTCAACAAAATGCGTGAAGTAAGTTCATTCTCCCTGCTCTTGTATATTAAGTAAAACCCCTTTAGAAGTTTTCTAGACATCATTTAGCTATTTTTCTTTGTCATCATTTCGGTGAGAATGTGCACGGCATGCTCTTAGGCCATCTGGCTCATGACTGAAGGAAGGAAAAACTTGTTAACATGGTAAGGAGGAATTTAAGGGAAACAGTTTAGAGAGTGTTTACAAAGGGTATCATGTATATTTTGAATAGCAATTTGTTGTATCCTGGCGCCTATAAAAAACCTATTTGTTGCATTCTGGCATTGATCCTGGCGTTCAATTGAAGTTATGTCATATGAAGTGTACCAACTAAAATTTTGTGTTAAAGTATTATACAAAGTTTCATACATGCATTTGCAAATGCCAGTATGTTCGTCAGGTTTACTAAACGAAGTATATTGCTATGTTAAAGACCATGCGCAGAATCCAACAAATGCTGTTAAATGATGACAACTTAGACACAGGTGATAATGATCAATTATTGTCAGCAGCTGTTGCACTAAAGGAAAAGAGGTTGACGTTTACTTGGCTTGATGGAGAAGCCCAGCAAGTAAGCACCTATTGATATTGCTATATTTCAGCTGTTCAATTTTCTTTCTTAGGAATGAAATAATTAAGAAATTTTAGTCAAGTTGACATGCTGTGGTACTTTACAGCAATAATTTATTCTGAAATTTTAATCTAATGTCAGAGTTATTTGAGTTTATTTATTGTCATGTGCATGTGACAAAGTTTTGGCTATGTTGACTGATATCTGTGAGCATATGAAATTTGAAACAAGTTTGAACATCTCCATTTTCTACTCTTTCCTGTTAATCCTGTTCCACTGAGAAACCGTTTAAGGTACGTGTACATGATAATATGATTCTTTTGATACCATGTGGACTGCAATTACATGGACCAAACTATTTATAGTTCTAAATAATTTCTTTAAGGTCTCAATTTTGGTGCTTTTATGCAAAGATGAATCCTATCTGCTTGCATATATAATAATTGCATAAACATGCCATTGTGCTCTTAGGATGAGGGGTTGTTTAGTGATTGAAATACTAGACAAGATTTAATTTGCTTTTCTTTGGTTGAAAGTATACTCATTTTGTATCTCCACCAGTATTCTTAAACCAGTTTTATCAATTTTTAGTTGAAATTGTTAATTTTTGGAAAAAAAAAAAATAACCGTACTGTTTCACTCTTTTATTCACAAGAAAAGCTTGATTTATACAAGCTTCTTTACAAGATTAGGAAACAACTAACTTTAGGAAAGAATCCTAGGATCTATACAATTTAGGATACAACCAAGATAGAAAACATAAACTAATCTGGAAGATATAATTTTACTTTTAGGAAACAACATATACAATCAATCAAATCTAGGAAACATATATAATCAATCACCAATCAATGATTGAATCATTCATCCATATCAGTTACCATCTTTCCCAATACAGAAACAATACTCTTGCTGTTGTTTCCTGTTACTTAGGGAAACCCTAGCTACTGACACTCCCCCTCAAGATTGGGCGTGTATATCTTGCATCCCAATCTTGCTTATCATCCTGTTAAACATTGGTCCAGGCAGGCCCTTAGTTAGCATGTCTGCTAACTGATCTTGTGATAAGATGTATGGTGTGCATATCAACCCACTATCCAATTTCTCCTTAATAAAGTGTCTGTCTACTGCAATGTATTTTGTCCTGTCATGTTGAACATGATTATGAGCGATACTGATTGTCGATTTGTTGTCACAATAGAGCTTCATGGGCCTAGTCCACTCAATCTTGAGATCATTTAGAAGAATTTTTAGCCACAATAATTCACACATACCTAGAGCCACTGAACGAAATTTTGCCTCAACACTTGACCTAGCCACCACATTTTGTTTTTTGCTCCTCCATGTTACCAAATTGCCTCCCAACATAGTACAATAGCCGGAAGTAGATCTTCTATCTACAACAGAGCCTGCATAGTCTGCATCTGTGTAGGCCTCAAGGGTCATATCTTCTCCCTTTTTGAACAAAATGCCTCTTACAGGTGCTCCTTTTAGATAGTGGAGTATTCAATACACAACTTTCAGATGGACTTTCCCTGGGTTATGCATGAATTGACTAACCACTCCCACAACATAGGCTATATTTGGTCAAGTATGGGCCAAATATATCAGTTTTCCAACCAGCCTTTGGTAAACTCCCTTGTCAACCTTATCTCCTTTTAGAGCTTCTCCCAACTTATGATTTGGGTCAATGGGTGTGTCACTTGCTTTGCAGCCTAGCAATCCGGTCTCCTTTAAAAAGTCTACCACATATTTTTGTTGAGATATGAATATGCCCTCTCTAGAATGAGCCACCTCTATTCTCAAGAAATATTTTAATCTCCCCAAATCCTTGATTTCAAACTCCTTTAACAAGCACTCCTTTAATTGAGCCATCCCTTATTTGTCGTTGCCGGTAACAACAATATCATCTACATACACAATTAATATAGTTACTCCCCTTGTGGTCGAATGTTGAATAAAAAGAGTATGGTCTCCTTGGCTTTGTCTATACCCCATGCCAAGCATAACACTCGTGAATCTCCCAAACCAAGCACATGGGGACTGTTTCAGTCCTGTATAGGGCTTTTTTCAGTTTGTATACAACTGGCCCTTGTGTGACTACTTCATAACCTAGTGATATTTCCATATATACCTCATCCTCTGGGTTACCATGTAAAAATGCATTTTTCACGTCAAACTGATGCAATGGCCAACCTAGATTAGCTGCTAACGAAAGAAGGACTCTAACTGTATTTTGTTTAGCCACCGATGCAAAAGTGTCCAAATAGTCTACCCTATACACTTGTGTATATCCCTTGGCAACCAATCTTGCTTTGTACCGATCTATAGATCCATTAGACTTATATTTCATAGTATAGACCCATTTACAATCCACTGGATGTTTTCCTTTAAGCAATTTTACCATTTCCCAGGTCTAGTTTTTTTTTCAAGGCTACCATCTCAGCTTCCGTGGCATCCTTCCAATTCTTATTCCCTATAGCTTTAGAGAAACTTTTTGAAATAGGGATGATATGTAGGCTGGTAAGAAAGGCTTTATGGGTAGGAGACAGCTTAGAAAAGGAAAGAAATAGGTGTAACAGATGTTTGGTACAAGTTCTTTTCCCCTTTCTTGGAGCAATGGGCCAATCAAGATCATAGGTATCTGGCTAGTAGCTTTAGTAGGTTTTGTAGAGCTCATATGATGATCAAGAGAATTGGTTGCGAGAATACCTGGTGATGACTCTGAAATGGTAGGATTGTCAGTGCTATTCTTGCTTGTAGAGACCGTAGGACATATAGGACTTGTAGAGGATGCAGGAGCTTGCATAGGACTAGATTTGGTTTTCTTCCTCCTTGAGTATACCTGCATAGGCCGAGGAGTAGAAGGTGAAGCTTTCTCAGGTGTCATGTTTGTCGAGTCCTTCCATTTAGGAGGTGGGTTCAAGGATAGCAGATTAGGGTCAGGAAGGAAGAGGAATTCCTATTAATCGAGGTCTGATTTTGTTCTAAAATAGTTGATGATCTAAAGTACGACTCATTTTCAGCAAAGGTAACATCAGCAGATACAAAATATTTCTTTGAAGGAGGATGATAGCATCGATAGCCTTTTTGTGTAGATGGATATCCAATAAATACGCATTTTAAGGCACAAGGATCTAGTTTCCCTCTATTGGTTGTTGGAATATAAACATAGGCCGTGCACCCGAATATCTTGGGTTGCCAATTACTAGTCACATGGAAGTTGGGAAAATGACTTATCAATAGTTGAATAGGACTTTGAGGTTCTAGGATTTTAGATGGCAATCTGTTGATAAGAGTGGTGACAGTTATGGCTGCTTCTCCCCAATAATGTTGAGGGACATTATAGTGAAAAAGAAGTGCTTGAATAACAGCTAGAAGATGACCATTTTTCCTCTCGGTCGCCCCATTTTGTTGAGGGGTGTAAGGACAAGAAGACTTGTGAATAATACCTTTTTGTTGAAAGAAAGTGGATAGAGTGTGATTGAAGAAATCTCTAGCATTATCAGATCTAAATCGCTTTACATTTACCCCAAATTGAGTCTTAACCATGTTGTAAAAATTGAGAAAAACATGGCTCACTTCTGACTTAGCTTTCAACACATATAATCACACCACTCTAGTACAATCATCATCAAATAAGACAAACCGTCTTGCCTCAGAAATATTGGGAACACTTGATGAACCCCAAATGTCACTATGGATTAAAGAGAAGGGGAAATCAGTCCTTTTATTAGAAAGAGGGAAAGAAACCCTTTTATGTTTGGCAAGTTCACAATTATCACAATGAAAGTGACTAAAATCCAGACCTTTAGCTAAATTAGGAAACATTAATTTGAGAGTAAGAAAGGAGGGATGGCCCATTCTATAATGTTGTAACCACATTTTATCCTCGTTGGACTGAGCTAGGCATGACATAAAAGGAAGAGACCCCTTGTCTGGCCCTACTGATTTCTCGAGGTAATAAAGCCATTCTCTAGCCCTAGTAAGCCCAATCATCCTCTTCTTGCCCTGTTCCTGTATCTCACAGACATTGGAATAAAAAGATACACTGCAATTAGTATTCTCAATAAGTTTTTGAACAGATATAAGATTAGCAAATAATTTGGGGACATGAAGGACATTCTTGAGGGTTAGGTGATCATTGAGAAGAATATCTCCTTGACCAGCAACGATGATGAGTGAGTCATCTGCCATTGTAATTTTGCTAGAGCTAGGACAAGGATTATAGGAAGTAAACAATTGTGGATGGGATGTCATGTGGTCTGAAGCACCCGAGTCTAGGATCCAACAATGTTGGTGTAAAGTTTCTGAAGCATGTAGTGAAAAAGTGGAGGAAGCAATACCTGTGAGAGCAAGAATGCTACTGTTCTCTGCCTTTTTGTTTAGAGATCCCGGAAAATTTTTTAGTCTTTCAATTTCTACCTTGTTGAGTTCAAGAGACTCTTCCCCATGCTCCTCTCCTCTTGGTTCCAGTTGTTGCTGAATGTTGGCTGCTGCTATATGCACTTGACTCCTTGCTAGTCCCCCTGTGGATGGCTTTCCATGGAGCTTCCAGAACTTCTCTATGGTGTGTCTAGGTTTTTTACAAAAGGTACACCATAAAGAATCCCTATCCACTGGTTTCTTTTCATCCCTAGGGCCTTTGTTTTGATTATGAGTTTTTAAAAACACTAGGGCAGAACTCTCACCGGAGATAGCTTCTAGCATCACACCCCTTCTCCCTTCTTTTGCCCTTATTAAGGAGATTACCTCATTCAAGGAAGGTAAATCCTCCTTGCCAAGAATCTGCACTCGGACCACATCAAATTCACTGTTGAGGCCGGCCAAGAAGTCATATATCCGCTCCTTTTCAACAAATCTCTTATGGAGTACAACATCCTCACTGCATTTCATCTTCAAACACTGGTAGTGATCTAGCTCCTGCCATAGAGTTTGCAACATATTTGCCTACTCCGTGATGGTCTTCGAGCCTTGTTTGATTGCTGCCACCCTTGCCTGTATTTCATAGATTTGGGCTACATCTTTAACTTTAGAATATGTCAAGTTTATGGCCTCTCAAATATCCTTGGTTGTGGTAAAAAAACATGACAGTGTCACTGATATTTGGAACCATGGAATTCTAGAGCCAGGACATTACACCAAGGAATCTTCCTCGTCCCATGCTGCGAACGTTGGATCACCTTCTTTTGGGCCCGTTCCTAACAAGTGGCTAAGCTTCCCCTTCCCTTTAAGAAAGGTCCGGATCAGTTGTGACTACTTTAGGTAGTTTTTTCCGTTCAAACGATAGGCTGCCTGGAGACTCTGCAATTCTTCTCCCAAGGCCCCATTTTGAGTTCTAGCAACTGGAACTTCTGAGGTATGGCAGGAATTGGCTGTATCGGATGTAGGTTCTTGGATGGAAGACATCTCTTGACCAAGGTTTGGATGACAAATGAAAAGTGGGAAGACTCATAAGGATAGACTTCGTAGATCCTAGAGAATTGTAGAACAGAAACAATTTAGGGCTCTGATACCATGTCAAGTTTTGAAAAAAAAAAATAACCTTACTGTCTCACTCTTTTATTCACAAGAAAAGCTTGATTTATACAAGCTTCTTTACAAAATTAGGAAACAACTAACTTTAGGAAAGAATCCTAGGATCTATACAATTTAGGATACAACCAAGATAGGAAACATAAACTAATCTGGAAGATACAATTTTACTTTCAGGAAACAATATATACAATCAATCAAATCTAGGAAACATATATAATCAATCACCAATCAATGATTGAATCATTCATCCATATCAGTTGCCATCTTTCCCAATACAGAAACAATACTCTTGCTGATGTTTCCTGTTACTTAGGGAAACCCTAGGTGCTGACAGAAATATGTGTGGTTTTATTAAGTAAAGAAGGGCCATTAAACTAGACTATAAATGTCCATGAGTGACTCTTCTATGTTAGAACATTTACCGTAGTTCAGTTAACAAAATGATTTTATGTAACTGTGCTTGTCACATAATTAATTACTTTTTCTTTTTTTCCAGAGATACTGTTCTTTCCACATTCAGACAGCAAACAGCTATGAAACATGTGGCCCTAGAAGGGATATAATAGATGTACATCAGTTAGTTATTGTACGTTACAAAAGGAATGACGCAGAAGATAATGGAAAAATCGAGAAAAAGCCACAAAACATATTTGAGGCATTTCACAAGGAAGATGTTGATCCTGCATCACAACTTGTGGCAAGGTACAACGGCTCAGAAGAAATTCCAGAGGTTTGGGCTTCTCTTGGTTTATGAAATGGATTTAGCTCCGTTGTTCAATTATTGCAACCTATATCCTTCCATCGAAGCAGTTACCTCAAGTACAACATTTTCAGATTTGTGCTCTGTTTCACATTGGATGGTTTTATGTTGTGTTTTCTTGACAGATCATCAGGTGGATGTCTCAAATAATCGAAGATGGTGACTCTAGGGATCTACCCTTTTTTGTAAGTTAACATCAACAAACCTTTTTAGTATATGCTTCAGAATAAGTTGTATGGTTGGGCTTTACGTTTTCTACTTTTATTTGTTTCTTTTTATTCATTTTCTTTAATTTTGGGGGTGAATCAGCTATAAATCTCTAATTCATTTCTGGGATCTTGTTAGAGCACCATTTAATCTTTATGCCAATTAAAGAAACCAATTTATTGTGGGTTTAATTGTCTACAAGTTTGTAGGTGGTATTTTTTTTGTTCGTAGGACACTATTTTAGCCTAGACATCTTTAATAACGAGTTTCTATGTTTGGTGATGGCGTATAATCTCCTTCACTCTTTGTGCTCATCAAACATTTCTGTTTATGGAGAATGTAAACCGTCTGGAGCTAAGACTTGCATCTCTTTCGTACAACTTTGTGCCTAAACCTTTTCTGTCCGTCCCAATTCAGAGAGCCAAAGCTCCTGCGCTTGTTCCAGAAGATGCAGATCCAATTTGGTCGGTTGGTGGCAGAAGCATTCTGTCCACATGGACAGGAATGAAACGGAAAATAAGCAGCTTCATCCATGCAATCCACAGTAGCCTCGGAGATCCAAGGATTGGCCCAATCTTGCTTTTGGTAGCACTATTGTCTTTTGGCAATATCTGGCTCCGAAGGAGCCAATCAACTCATCCAAGTCAATCAAACCGTCAAACTCAACCAAGCAGAACAGTAAGTCAATGCCTGTTGTGCTCCTCCTGGGAGCCTTGTTATCATATTTATTATATATTCTAGCTAGTTAATTCATCTTCACAAGGTAAGGTTTCAATGACAAGTCTTCCGACTTGTGGTTGATCTTCTTTTGCTTGCACATCCTTCAATTCCTTTTGCACGTATGGAGTGTTTTGGCCTTGTTACTTGACCATTTTTTAGAACCTCGACGAGTATGGGAAATACTATGTGGTACCTAAGGATAATTATTTTATAAAAATTGTTTTATATGTTGAATATAGCCAGCCTTTATGTTATGTAACATAGTAGTTGTATTATACCTCACACTTTTTGATGTTCATGTCCTTTGCTACTATAGAAGTTCCACTACTCACTCTTACGATTTGCATCGGGAGATCATTCAATTGATGCATTTCACTATCATCTTATTCTTGTTTGATGTGTTCAGTCAAATCATCTTATGATGCCAATTTTCAGGATGAAAACAAACCAAGGCAGAGCCGCAAACCCAGAAGTGTGCCATACCAAGATATTCCTCCTTCCATCACTGACTTAGAGCCAAAAGATGCATACCAGTTGCCGCTTTCGGGTTCTGACTCTGAGTAGGGTGTTGTGCTGTTAGAAGGAATCAAGGTTCCAAAGTAAATATTAGCTAATGTAATTGTAATTATTGGTCATAGACTGACTAGACATGTTGGTCAATTGGACCATATTCATTAGTTGCCATTAACTTAAAAAAGAGACGGATGAACTTGGGAAAAAAAAACACGTGCGCACACAGAGATGCACGATTATCTAACTGCAACTTCTTGATTGCTTTTGTTGTTTTAGGATAAAGTTTTTAAGAACTTAAAAGAATGTCTTTATTCATATAATTTTGCATTTTCATGATAAATAGCTTGTGAAATTAGAAAAAAAAAATCCTTTCAGGCAAAAATGAGTGAAAATTCCTTATAATTTTGCTATATTACTCTTAAATTACTATGAAAAAGTTTAAAATAATAAAATGATGCAAAAATAAATTGAGAAATAAAATAAGATAATTTGTAGTTCCCAAAATAAAAAAAATGAAAATTGTAAAATTTAAAAGAAATATTGCCAAATCTGGAGATAAGAAGAAGAATACCCAAACGTTGACAAATTTTATGTTTAAAAATCTAGATAGATAAATAAAGTAACAATTATGTAAAAAAAATGTATATGTCAAGTGACCAGGCCTATTTCTTGTCTAGTGAACAATGTTTTTTTAGGTTAAATATATATTTTAGTTTCTGTATTTGTATGTTTTTTTTATTTAAATATTTGAATTTTTTTATTATTTTTTTAAATTATATAATTTTAAATCAATTAGGTTCTTAAATTTTTTACCATTTTAATTACAATATTGAATTATGTAATTTTAAATTAACTATAAATTTGTTAAGAATAATAAATTAAGTATAGTTTAAGAACGTAATTAAAATAACAAAAAATATAAAAGTTTATTTATTTAAGATTATATAATTTAAAAAATATAATTAAAATAATAAAAAAAATTCATGTATTCAAAAACTTATATAAATTCAAAGACTAAAATATATGTATTTTATCATCATTTTTCTTTAAATGTACTTAATATGTGGAGAATTTTCTCTTCCAATCCCGTTTTACAAGGGGGTGAGTCACCCATTGGATGGAGCATTTATTGCCATTGCTGGCTATGAAATCATAGTCAAAAGAAAAAAAAAATCAAAATATTGCCATAACTCTCATAAGAGGAAAATTATAAAAGAAAAATAAACAAAAAACCCAAAAAGGAAAATATGAGGGGTGGGGGGGGGGCTTATGTTATTTAAGCGCAACTACGGAGGGCAGAATAGGAAATGCGAGACGAAGGGCAAATCAGAAAATTTGGTAACAAGGCCTCAGCGGTCCAAGAGGCCGATGATACATGGCCTTCGTTGCTGCCGTGGTATCAAATTTGAGCTTTCGCAGAGAAATCACAAATCCAATCTGAGGTAAAAGAGTAAGACTTAAGACCCAACTCACTGATCCATTACTGACTGATTCTGAATTCTGCTCCCTTTCTTTTTCTGCTTCGAATTTAACGCCTGGTGTATGAGTTCTGCTTCCGGGTTTCGTTTATTAGAGACGTGTCTGCAAACTTGTCTGATTAATGCTGCTGTTTGACGTTGTGAAGTTCCCGTTTGTTGGTTGATCGTTATGGGTTCTTTCTTTTCCTGTGTTTCATCGGTTTGATATCTGGAATTTGTATTTCCGTCGCCTTTCTGCGGTTCGATTTCATTGGTTATGTTAGAAAGCTTGCCATTGTTTCTCGGTTTTGTTAAATGGGAAATTTCGTCTTTTTTAGCGGTGTTCTCCGAAGATTGTTTTGGATGAATTAGACAGGATTGAGACACTGTATCAGTGTATTGAACTGTCTCCATGTTGACAAAATATTTGGCATTTGGGCGTTTATCGGTAGCAGAAAATTTGTAATTTAGAGGATAGCCAAGAAGACAGCCGAGAGAGAGGGGGAGAGACTAAAAATCCAAAAATCCCTTCATATACCCTCATCTCTTTCTTTTGCCTATCACTTTTGTTTAGGACCCAATTAGGTATTACTTCGTTTGAATTCCTTTTTCTTTGGCGGCGAATCAATTAATAGACCCTCTTGGTTTGCTCATTTTCATGCTATTCTATTGTATGTCCTATGTTAAGATTTGAACTTTTAACTATGTTCAGAGTTTACCGTTGGAAATTAATTACATATCAAAAACTACAGCAGACGTTGATTTCCTGGTTAACGCTGCTGCAATTTTTTTTTTTCTTTTGTTTGTTCAATTATTTACTGCATTGCTGTTTTTATTTTTAATTTTTTTAGTAAACTTGAGTGCGTTCACTTTGGTGGTATATCTTGTTTTTATCTCTGTCACCTGTTTTTTCATTATTGTTGTTATATACCTTTCTTGTTTATTGTCCATTTTCCTTGGACTATTTTGGAAATGTGGAATGGTTTTTGGGATGTGATTTCAAGTTCAACACTCTCCTGTTTAAAAATAAAAGGGAGGGCAAGTGAAGGAAGGTATACGTATGAGAAAGAGTGGAGCAGGGCTGGTAACTTTTCATTCCTTTATTAGGGTAGATGGTAATTATAAAGGGAATGGACATGAATATGAATAAATTCTATACTTATCACAATCCGGGGGACCTTGCAGAAGATGTGGTCATGGATAGAGAGAATGGACAAGCTAGAATTCATGTCAACCCTACTTAGTAAGATTAAAGCTTGGTGTTGTTGTTATAAGTAAAATACATTAGTTCATGTTAGATTGTTGGTCTGGACTGGAGTGTTAATGTTTGCAACTATGGAAGTGCTAACAATTTCTGTAGTTTCTATGCTTTAACTTCAAACTGGTATGGCCTTCAGCCACCCCAAAGACATGCATGGTTTTGGGCCTAGAATTTTCCAAATCCTTACAAATTGATGTTGTGTACCTAAGGGGGAATAATTGTAATAAACAATAAAGGCTGTTGGGTATTTGTAATTGTGAGGAAGTGGCAACCGTTTCTGGCACCAACTTTCGCTAGGGCCGAGTATATAAGCTCGGCCTACCTCATTGAGAAGATATCGAATATTATTTGAACAATTTCCTATTCTATTTCCCTCTCAATTCTCTTTCTCCCTATCGTTTCATCTTCTAATTTTGCCCCTCTTTCTCTAATTCATCTCTTTCCTACATAATTCCCGTCAAGTTCTCTCTACAAAACAAGAGAACGCCTTGTTGAATCCTCTCTGGATTCAACAATTGGTATCAGAGCACTGATCTTGGCCCCAGAAGTTTGTCAAGTTATACCAATGGTGGATGACACTCGTATGAAGCAGATGGAACTGCAACTTCAGCAGGTGACGGCCATGGTGATGGACATGCAGGCTAGAGTCGAATCGATAGAGGATTCGATTGGAGTTGCGGTGGACCAAAGGATGGAGGAAGCCTCAGAATGATTGCGCGGGGATATGCACAATCAGATAAGAGATGAGATGAGAGAGCAGAGTAATATGCTGCGTGATCAGATGCAACAGTTTATGCTCATGTTTTCGAGCCAAGCGCAGATGAGGATGTCTCCAAATTTTCCCCTGCGAGAGAGATCAGAGTCGATATTGTCGGGAGCCGGCACTGGTTAGAGGATGGTAGGATCATCGGAGGTGGAGATTGATCTAGTGGCAATGGGGAACAACGGAGTGGATAGGAGACAAGAGATCCAAGTCAATTCTACACACCACAACTTCCCAGTTCCGAATTCGAACTACTAGCATTTGATGAAACTAAGCCACGATGGTGGATCTGACGATATGAGAAGTTGTTCGGAATACATCAAGTGGCCGAGGAGCAGAAGATTAATCTGGCGGTGGCCTACTTGAATGACATAGGAGACGTATGGTATCAAGGATGGTCAAGAGTGAGAGAAGAATGTAGCTGGAATGATTTCGTGAAGGGATTATGTGAGAGGTTCGGTGAAAAGAGGACTATGGATATAGTTGAGGAGTTCAACAAAATGAAACAGAGTGGATAGGTGCAGGAGTATCAGCTTTGGTTTGAGGAGCTAAAATCTCTCGTGCTCAACAAGAATCCTTACTTGATCAAAGACTATTTCATGTCAAGTTTTATCAGCGGATTGGGTGAGGAACTCAGATCCACGATCAAGATGACAAGGCCTAGGATGGTTCAAGAAGCGGTGGAGAGTGCTCTGCTCTAGGAATTAAATGTGGAGGCATTAATAAAGAAATAGAGGAATCAGAGTAGGGGAAACGGCTTGGGTTCCTCACTGCCAAGAAGGGAGATGTATAGGGCTGGGGCAATGCCAAAGCCACCAGCACTACTACCACCTACTAACATAGGGCAACAAGGAAGCAGAGGGAATGAACAGAGGAGACTCTAGGGGGCATGTTACAGGTGTGGGGATAAGTATTTCCCCGGACAACAATGCAGGAGGCAATTGCTCTTGTTGGAAGGAGGTGAGGTTGAGGAAGACGCAGGTGAAGAGGCGATGGTGGCAGGGGATGATTGGGAGGAGGAAGACAATGGCACAATATCCCTCCATGCCATAAAAGGAATGGCTAGTAACAAGATTATCAAGGTTGAAGGAACGGTAACACTCATGGTCCTAATTGACAATGAGAGTACCCACAGCTTTATTAACGAAGGGACAGCTAGAAAAATGAAATGTGAGTTATCTAATAGTCAACCTTTAGCAGTGACTGTGGCTAATGGAAGTAGGGTGTTAAGCAGATCAGCCTGCATGGGGTTTTGTTGGATAATGCAGAGAGAAACATTTGAAGCTAACCTTAGGTTGCTGGAGCTGGGGGGGTGCCAAATAGTCTTGGGAGTTGATTGGATGAGAGGGGTAAGTCCCATTAGTTTCGACTTTAATAAGATGGAGGTTACATTGGAAAAAGGAGGTAGAAAAGTTACACTTCAAGGGAATATGGAAATCGGGTCCTACAAGCTAATCAAGGGAAAGAGCCTGCACAAATTGCTCAAGTGTAAGTTTTCCTAAGTGGCTCAATTATTCTCGATTGAGACCAATGAGGAGACTGAGGAACAAGGAGAAGAAGTGAGTCAGTGTTCAATAACTACCAGCAAGCCAACCACAGACCTATGGCAGGTACATGAGTTGGCCTCCCTTGATGCATTATTACTTATTGAGTTTAGGGATCTATTTGCATAACCTAAGGACCTACCCCCCCAAAGACCATTTGATCACTCTATTCCTTTACAACCAAATGCTAAACCAGTTAATATAAGATCCTATAGATACCCACCAAAGCTCAAAACTGAAATTGAGAAATTAGTAAGAGAAATGTTGGACAACTCTATAATTCGAGCCAGCAAAAGCCCATTTGCATCCCTCATCCTTTTAGTTAAAAAAAAAGGATGGAACCTAGTGTTTTTGTGTCGACTACCGCCAACTTAACCACATCACAATTAAAGATAAATTTCCCATACTCATCATTGAAGACTTCCTAGATGAACTAAACCATGCATTTGTTTTCTCTAGACTTGACCTAAGATTTGGCTATCATCAAATTCGGATAAAGCCAACTGATGTACCCAATAGTGGCAGAGTCAAGGAAGAATTTTAGTCCGGGCCAAATTATAAAAATTATAATTATTCATACTAATATATATAAAAAATAAAAAAAATAAAAAAACCAGCTAGGGCCAAGGCCCCAGCTGGCCAACATGTGGCTCCGCCACTGATACCCAAAACAACCTTTAGAACCCACTATAGGCATTATGAGTTTACTGTAATGCCCTTCGGATTAACTAATGCACCACCAACATTTCAAGCCTTAACGAACCACATCTTTGAGCCTTATCTTCGAAAATTTGTGCTAGTATTTTTCGATGATATATTGATCTACAATCCAACTTTTTCTAAACACGTTAGAATTGCATTTAGCATCCTTAAACTTAATCGGCTATGCATCAAAAGGTCCAAATGTGACTTCGCCCAGAAGCAGGTGGAGTATTTGGGGCATGTGATTTCTAGTGCTGGAGTTAGCACTGATCCTAAGAAGATTTCAGCTATGGTAGCATGGCCTAAACCAGAGAGCATCAAGTCCTTAAGGGGGTTCTTGGGGCTAACAAGTTACTATAGGCATTTTGTGAAAAACTATGGAGTGATAAGCAAGCCACTAATAGAATTATTAAAGAAAGATAACTTTAGATGGAATGAAGAGGCAGAAAATGCATTTGGGCAGTTGAAGCAAGCCATGTGCGAAGTGCTTGTGTCGTTTTTTCCTGGAGACCGATGCATGTGGAACTGGGATAGGAGTTGTGTTATCTTAAGTGGGCTGACCCTTAGCTTTCATGAGTCAAACTTTAGCCCCAAGACATCAAGGGCTCAGCACATATGACAAGGAGTAATTGGCTGTGCTGATGGCAGTGGAAAAATGGAGGCACTATTCGGAAGGGGGACAATTTATATAGGGGTGTCAATGGTTCGGATTTGTCTGGTTCTATAAGAATTCAGTAAGCAAACCATTTTTAACAGGTTCCGAAAAAATAAGAACTGTAACTAAACTATTACATAAATAAAACCAAATCATGACCAATCCGTCACACCGGATCGGTTTCGGTTCTATCCAATTAACATTTAGCTTCTAAACATTTTCGCAAAATATGAAATTACAAACAAATTTGTTAATTAAAATAAACCCATAACTTCATTAATGCTTCAAGTCTTGAAGTAAAAGTAAAACAAAATAATTTATAGACTACCTCAAATGAGATTACATCGATCATTTAGTATAGCAATAGCGTATAAAAGTCTAGAAATAAAAGAGTTCATGAATAACAATAACCAACAACAAAAAAGAAAAAAAAAAAAAAACTAACAGATTAAAATTGAAGCAACATATATATACCTAAAAAATTATATAATATATATATAAATATAATATCGGTTCCGGTTCAATTCGAATCACGGTTTGAAAAAAAAAAAAAACAGTAACCAAACCAAATATATCGGTTCTTAATTTTTTAGAATTAGAACCTAACCTTTGAACCATAAAACCAATCCAAAAGGCACGGTTCGGTCCGATTTACCAGTTTTTGGATATTTTTTTACACCCCTAAATTTATAATCAGAACAGATCATGAGAGTTTCAAGTTCCTTACCCAACAAAAGTTGCACACTAATTTGCAGAAGAGGGGATGGCAAAGCTAATGGAGCTGGATTTTGTGATTCAGTATAGAAAAGGAAAAGAAAATGTGGCTACAAATGCCTTATCAAGGTGTTATGAGTAGGGAGACTGTGCAACCATTACGACACTGGTACTAGATTGGTACCAAGAGGTGACAGCGAGCTATGATAAAGGAGCTTGGACAAGGGAGTTACTAAAGCAACTGAGTCTGGACAATAGCAGCAAGCAGGGGTACACTATATGCAATGGCCTGATGAGGTATCGGGGGCGATTGGTGATAGGAGATTGCGAGGCCTTGAAGAAAAGAATTTTCCAAACCATGCACAACTCGTCCTTAGGGGGACACTCAGGTATGCAAAACACTTACCGCAAGGTGAAACAAGTGTTTTATTGGCCAAGATTAAAGAAATCAGTTATGGAGTTTGTAATGCAGTGTGACACTTATAAGAGGTGTAAACATGAATTAGTAGCTAAGCCTGGACTCCTACAGCCACTAGGGGTTCCAGATCAAGCATGGGCTAATATAACTATGGATTTTGTTGTAGGTTTACTGCGGTCAGAGGGGAAGAACTGTGTCCTAGTTGTGGTGGATCGATTGACCAAGTACAACCAATTCATTAGCTTGTCCCACCCATTCATGGCACAAGAGGTGGCTAGAATGTTTCTGGACAATGTAGTGAAGTTATATGGGGTGCCTCAAATGATCATTTCTGACAGGGACAAGGTGTTTTACTAGTTTATTTTGGCAAGGTTTACTGAAATTCTTGGGCTCTAAGCTCCATATATCCACAGCTTACCACCCGGAAACTGACAGCCAATCGAAGAGAGTTAATCAATGCCTCGAGACTTTACCTGAGATGTTTCTACTTTATGTAGCCCAAGGAGTGGCACAAGTGGTTATCCTTAGCCCAATGGTGGTACAATTTCAGCCACCACCGGTACATTGAGATGACTCCATTTGAGGCGTTATATGGATACAAGCCTAGCCTATTACCATCTATGGGGGAGCCAACGTCGGTGGCAACCGCAGATACCTATTTACAAAACATGCAGGAGATTCTACACACCTTGAAAACTGAGTTGGCCGAGGCTCAAAACCAGATGAAGTAGCTAACGGATAAAAAGAGAAGTGAGAGAACATTTGAGGTAAGAGAAAAAGTGTATCTCAAACTCAGTTAGCCCCATTTGAGAACTCTTTCGACGGCAACCTGTTACTAAACTAATCCCCTAGTTTTTTGGACCGTATGCCATTACTGCCAAGGTGGGACCAGTTGCCTATAGGCTACAACTGCCCGAGGGAACACACATTCACCATGTGTCCCACGTGTCCTTACTCAGGGGAGTAACTGGGAACCAAACGGCTAGTCAAACCATTCCCATTCCATTTAGGGAGGAAGAACTAGCAGTCACTCCAGTAGCCATCCTGGACAAAAGAGTGATTTTTCAACAAGGAGCCCCAATCACCTAAGTGCTGGTGCAGTGGTCCTCACTACACTCTAACAATAATACTTGGGAACATCTGTCAGAGTTCCTCCAACAGTTTCCAAACGCAACCAGCTTGCTCAGCATTCTTGAGGACAAGAATTAGCTTAAGGGGAGGGGAGTTGTCGTGTATTTAAGGGGGAATAATTGTAATAAACAATGAAGGCTGGTGGGTATTTGTAATTGTGAGGAAGTGGCAACCGTTTCTGGCGCCAACTTAAGCTAGGGCTGAGTATGTAAGCTCGGCCTACCTCATTGAGAAGATATCGAATATCATTTGAACAATTTCCTATTTTATTTCCCTCTCAATTCTCTTTCTCCCTCTCATTTCATCTTCTAATTTTCCCTTTCTTTCTCTAATTCATCTCTTCCCTACATAATTCCCGCCAAGTTCTCTCTACAAAACGAGAGAATGCCTTGCTGAATCCAGAGGATTCAACAATTGAATCCTTAAATTCAAAACATGGCCTAGAAAGGATATACTTACCGGGCATGGACTCAAGCAGATGTTTATCTTAAATATATATTCATTATGCATTTGATACTGATCATCTTAATTAGCTTACTGTTAAGCAATCGTTATTTCTTGTACTCTGATGTTAAACTATACTTGCTCATTGTTAATTAAAAAAGTCTTCATGTTATAATATTATGCAGAAGGTTGAACAATCATGGGTAAGGACTCAAAACCAAAGGATTCAGGTGGGAAGGGCAAGGGCAAACAGGCTGCTAGTGGAAGTGATGATGGTGCTTCGAAAGGCAAAGGAAAAGGCTCAAAGACAGATGGACTTGGCACCTGCACCTATGTCAAAGGTTGTTTCTTCCCGTTATTGTGTTGTTGAGGAGGTTCTAAGTTGCAATTTCTCTTAGCATATTTTCTCTTCTGACTTCTGTCTGGGTTTTGGATTTTGATTTCAGCAAGGCATATCTTATGTGAGAAACAAGGGAAGATTAATGAAGCATACAAAAAGCTGCAAGATGGTTGGCTTAGTAATGGGGATAAAGTTCCACCAGCTGAGTTTGCAAAGGTGAATTCTGGAGGATATCCCAATTTGCTTTGAAACTTCATTCTTTTTGGGTACATTTAGTTTATAGTTTCTAATCTTGTGGAGATTAAATATGAGTCGGTTATGGATTGCTTGTTTGGAACCTTCAGGAATAATCATTTTAATATAAATGTGAACAGCTCTTTCACTCTTATTATATATTTGGAACAAGTCATGACATTCAAAAACTTCAAATGCCTCACTTGATGAACCAGGTTCAATTTTATTACATTCAAAAACTTCAAATGCCTCGCTTGATGAACCAGGTTCAATTTTATTTAGTTGATAATGATAACAGGTCCATCATGTTCACTTAGCTAGCAAAATGATTTCAAGACACCTAAACTATGCTAAATATCTGTGATCTCCAAAATTTATTATTCCAGTTGTTGAGGTGTCTTACAACACTCATCTCATTGAAACAAATTCGAAATTATGCAAATTGTGAAGTATGTGCATTTTATAAAACTTTTTAGCTAGTTAACTGAAAAATTGTTCTGAGTTTCCTCTTGAGGTTATCTGAAGAAGGATTTTGTCCCAGATATCATCTCAAGAATATTAAATGGAGCTATAAAGCTAACCTGTAACTTCATTCTTCTCTCTCCTTCTACAGCTAGCAGCAGAATATTCAGAATGTCCATCAGGGAAGAAGGGTGGAGACCTTGGATGGTTTCCCCGTGGCAAAATGGCTGGACCGTTTCAGGACGTTGCCTTTAGCACACCTATTGGAGCTACTAGTGCACCATTTAAATCCACGTAGAGTGTTTTGTACACTAATTATTTTATCTCCGACATGCTAACTACGTGTTTAAGGCTTTAGCTCCATCTTAAAACTTTTGTTGCTCTGCCCAGCTAACATTGTTATGCTTTTGATTTACAGGCATGGATACCACATTATCTTGTCTGAAGGGAGAAAGAATTGATAGAACCTGGCTTTGAAATGCGGGCTGTTGCGGATTAGTCCAGGAAATTTAAGTAAACATGATGTATCTATGTGTCTTTAAGACTTGGCCTGGTTGTCTTGACAGTTAAAGACATAATGGACTTTGTGATGCTTTTGTCCTCATAGATTTTGGCATTACAAGATTTCCGTTGATTTTATAATGATATACAGGCTGTTGGTTTTGGTTTTATGCTCTCTCTCTCTCTCAGCTTAGATTCTTTCATCCATGGTTTGATCAATAGCTTCCATTCAGTGAGCATAAGGTATTATTAAAATGGTGATACTCTGTCGAGATTTGGGATCTCGGGCTTAAGTATGGTCAACCTATCTAGCGGTTATTTGGGTGGCCGTGTACGGGTTTAAGGGCAAGGGAGACGATGGCGGCAGAGCTCCTTCCGGAAAACAACCGTACAGACACTGCAGTAAAATCTGAAGCAGCAACAACCGTACAGACACTGCAGTAAAATCTGAAGCAGCAACAACCGTACAGACACTGCAGTAAAATCTGGAGCAACACCGTCTTACCTTAGGCCACTGGCAACAGCAAGTAACCTTCAACTTGAGATGATCTAAAATCCATGCCTGAATTTGATAAGGCCTTAGTACAGTTGAACAAACTTGAAAACTAGAAAGCTCCAGATTATGATAAAGCTCAGTATGCTCACTTGTTTAACTCAAACAAGAGAGCAAAATCTCAAAGCAACCTCAGGTACTAGATCATAGAGCCGTACAAAAGAAGGTTTAGGTTCTCAAACCCTGCTAACAGGGGCTTTTTTTTTTTTTGGGGGGGACCCATCATCACATAAAAATGCTACAAGAAATTCAAGCTAATACATATTCATACAAGAAACATGCCCACAATTCATTTCTCATTGTCAAACAGCTTAAGGCCCCAACTCATGTCTTCGCAATGCCTCACATGAGGAACAAGTGCACCTGTGTCAACCCCCGTCTTCTTCTTACAGTCGTAGAAGGGAGGGGCATGGAAACAAGGTTCCATCGACATGAGCTGACGACAAGGTGGGTTCGGAACTGTATGATTCTCGGGCTTGTAGAGGATCCATGGTTTCAACCCTCCAAGACCCTGAGCCACATAGCCAAAAGTGGACCATGCACTCGTCACCAACTTATCTGTTAAGCTCAGTAGATACATTTCTGCCCATGCCTTCATGTTGTGCATCTGCTTCTCAGTCTGTTGGTACCCTTCATGACTTGGCTGGTAAACACCAATAACCTCACCCGTTGTCGATGGATATTCCCAATACATGTCCCTTAATCTCTCAAAGTAGCCAGAGTTCAAAGATGTCATCAGCACAGCGGTGCTCTTCTGTTTCACAGGCGTGCTGACGGTATTCGCCTGGCGATTGATCTCAGGTAACAGTTTCTCCTTCAAGGTACAAGCTAGGATTTGATCCAAAACATGCTGAAATGGCCCAGCTCCTGTATCAAAGACTCTTATCTGAATTCCTATTTTTTCATCTGCTTTTGCTAGATATGCTTGATAGTACCTGGTAATAAGGCCCCATACTTGATTTGTTGGGTGGAAGAGGTACCGACCCAAGAAGTGGAAGACTGTCTGTTTTTCTGGGAAGAGCTTTCTTAATTCTTGCTCAAATGAATCGGATAAGAAGAGAGAAGGGACAAAGTAATTATCTGATTTCATAATCAACCAAGGAACTTTCTGGAGAGAAGATTGATCTTCGTCACAGAAAAAAAGTTTGTCCTGATCATCATAATCATGGGCCAGATGGAGATAGACATAAGGTGGCACTTTCGTTGAGTTGGCAAAATGATTATTCTTCAGCATATTCCCATAAGAGTAAACGAACTTTTGATCAAAACTACTGAACTGAGCAGTTAGAGGGAAATCTGTGGGGAGTAACCAGGAGACCTCAGGAAATGGCTCGCAGAAGAGGTCGGCCACATCCACCCCACGGTCAACAAGCAGCACCCTGTCAGTAAGCAGAGCGTAAAGAAATGCCGAGGCAAGTGTGAGTATCCTGTTCCCCAAACCACTAAAGGATACCCATACAACATAGTTACAATCAGATGGACCAGTCTGTTTGCCAGACTTAAGTTGCTCCAAGGTTTTGTTATAGGATTCTGTAAAGGGTCCACACTGTTTGTGGCGAGCTTCATATCTTCGTAATCTGGATATTAGATAAGATGATGGAATGTGGCTTAATGGTTTGCCATACAATACTGACTGATACCTACTGAGACAAGATCTTTCATCAAATCCAGCAGCAAGAAGCCCGCCAAGTAGTTTATCTTTTGGCACCTCAGCAGGATGAGAAGAATCGTCTTGTGATCCTCTGACTGGCATTAAAAATAAAAGTGTTACTGCCTTTTCTGTTGTATATGTTACAACTTACATTAGAATCAATTATTATGAGCTAACCTGCTACTCGTTATTTTCTTTGTTTAGTAAATTATTTCAAGAAAATTAGAAAGTAGGTTCTAACTTTTAATCATTAGAAAATAATTTTAGAAACTAGTAAGTAGGCCCATGTCAAATCATGAATTACTACGAATTTCAGCAAGTATATGAAGAACAATGATAATACATTCTGTGAGGGATAAAATTGCTTCAAAGTGTTATTATTTCAGCTTTTTCTTGGTTTAGATAAGAACAGAAAACTTTAAAATATGATCACTTATAAGGTAAAAGAGCATCAATGACAAGCATTAAATTCTCATGAATCCATCATGTGCCAAAATACATGCCAAACAGTGGCAGAATCATCAAATTAAACAAAAAATTCGAAATGACAAAATCAAGGACCCGTGAATCTGAAATTAGGTAACAGGTAAAATAAGTATATAGCATGTAGTAAAGTAAATTGAGAGCAATGCTAATTGCATAAGTTTCAAGAAGTAATTGTACATATCAGAGCATCATCCCCAGTTTATCACCCATTAGGGCAGCAATACCATCAAAGCAAGTAAACAGCTTTGTGAAGGAAAAATATAATTACGTTCAATAGAGCATCACTAATTCCTAAGTTAGAGATGGATGTTCCTCCGTGCAACATATGGATGAATAGAAAGTTATGCTTCCATGAAGCGATTCTCAGTTAAATAATAGATTTTCTAGTTGATTATTATCTAAGAATAGACATCCAACAGATCCCAAATATTTGCTGATATCTGGTGAAAACAAATTTTTGCCAAAAATTACCTCAGCTTATGTTGCCAGAAAGGTGTATTGGTTATACTGAACCTATCATTATCTAATATCTATCAGAGTGCAGCAGTGACAATCACAATAGAACAACTTCTATTTTTGACAAGTTTCTGGAGTTCAATTCAGTCCCCTAATCTGCTGCTAGAAAACAAAAAACTTATCACTAACATGTGCCCACATCTCATTGGTTTGGGGCACCAAGGTTTTCTGCTAATGTGGTGCCTCTGGAGGTACAAAATAGTTTATCGTTCGAAGACGGCAGTACAAGTTGTCTGTTGATCCGGTGGCACTGCAAGCTATCTGTTCGCATCTAAGGAAAGCAGAATAGGATTTCAAGTCACAAAAGCCTGGAGATCTTCATTCGTCATCAGATCAAGCTTAGTAAATCAACAAAGCAGAGAGTCAAACAATGTTACATGCTTCAACAAACAACACCCGAATGATCCATCAGAGCAAATTAACTACGAGCACAAATAAAAAACGCAACAAGCTGAAGAAAACAACGAGTTAACCAAAACGTCAAAAGAGAGAAAAGAAAAAGTGGGTACCTTCTGGTTGAGGATTTACTTCAAGAACCCTAGCCTCTGCACCAATCCAAACGCTCTCATAAATCGGGTCATTGAAAATCACAGACACTGAAAACAGAACCGAAAGAATCATCAAACAAGCAACGAAGATCCCCATCAACTTCATCGGATTCAAGCCACATTTGGGCTCAGGGGCCCGCGAAACGGCGTCGTTTCCAGTGGACTTGTGCGGATCATTGGAATTTCTGTTCAACCTCTTCATATTATCAAATTCTCATCAGGGTATTACACAGAACCGTCTGAAGAGCCCAGTGGAGCAACGGGTTGTTGTGAGAACTGGTTGAAGTGGAATAATAATGGAGGAGAACGGTTCCCGAACCAGTGGAAGAGGGTCGGAGAAGAAAGGTTTTGTCAAATGGAAGTTAAAAAAACAATAAGCGACGGGGTTGAGTAGTTCTCTGTCAGTATTATATGTCTGGATTTGATTGATTTGTTGAGATCACACTGTCGGCGAGGCAAAATTGAACGTCCATGGCTTCGTCTGTTCCTATGGAGCTGACCCACGAGTCTGCAGTGCAACACAGCTTTCAATCTCATGTCTATTTTCAGGTGTTAGATGGGCTTGTGCTGTTTATAGGCCCCTTTTATCTTTTTGTGTCTGCACTTGGGCTTGTCTTGTGGCCTATTTGGCTGGTGTTTGCTTCCTTTGGTTACCGCCACTTAGACCCATTTGTTGTTATGTTTACACCGGTGTTGAGGTGAGTTTAACGCCAAAAGCAGAAAATTGGGTGGTGAACAAATTTAAAGATCCTTCAACTCAACTTAATTAGTATTGTTAGATGATTTAATTCAGTATTTTGGTACATTAATAGAGTTTAAGTATTTTATTAGGTAATTATAATTAAAATTTAACTTCATTAATTTACTAAACAATTTTATGCAATTAAGCAAACAAATATGATTGGGGTTTGGTTTTTTTCTAATTTAGTTGAGGAGAATTTTATATTGAATGGAGTTTTCAGTTTTAGTTTGTTATTGGGTGAAGATTGATTCCAAAATTCTAAACCTTGAATCCTTGAATCCTTGATTGGATGAATACCCTAAACCAAACTCAATCCCCACATGGACCAAAAAATGCTGCCTTTTTGGTTAGAGAAAACTCAAAAGAGAGGGTTTTTATACATATACGGGAATATCGACGCTCTCTCTCTCTACAGGTATATGCATGTATACAAGTCAGCGATATGGAGATTGGAGGCCAATCGTTGGAGATAAGCAAAGCCGTCCGACATCTGGCACGTGTCAACCACACACTTTATTGTCAATTTTCCTCCCCGATTCGGGTATTTTCGCTGCGATCCTCTCAGGTCTGCGTTGAAATATTGCTCAGCTCTCGACACAGAAGCAACGCAAAAGAATTTTACAGAGAGAGAAGATAATGGCAACTGCTTCTTTAGGATCTTCTAGTTTTGTGCAGTCCCAGTTCAATGCGTTTGGCGGGGGCCTTAGGCCCCAAAAGCACTCCCTTTCTCACCCCAGTCCTGTCACCTTTACAAGGTATTATTTCTTGATTTCTCTTGAATCGAATTGATTGAATGACTCAGTTGGCTTTAGTTGATTGATTATTGCGCTTGCTGTACTATTAGGTAATAATCAAACGAGGTTGCTCTGTGCTCCATTGATTGCAGTTGATTGATTACTTAGTGTTTGTTAATATGCTAAGCTGAAATTTGACATGATAATTGTATGTATGATCACTTCTTGCAAGAGCTAGATGTCAATCGCCACTAGGCTATAAGTGTTCCTGCAAATCCGTGGAAAATTCATCTTTGGAAGGTGAAGTATGTTATTGTGATAGATCTAAAAGTTAAAAAATAGATTAAAATGTAATACTCTAATGTTCTAATGTTCTCTGTTGGAGGAGTGAATGTATGAATTTCCCACTTGAATGCTCTAATGTTCTGGAGTATAATACTGAAAAGAGGGTGCATCTCAAGGACAGCTTGACAATTTCAAAATAGTCTTGGCAGGATCTTACGTCCTTGGGGAAAAATGAATCTCCGCATGAATGTAGTGCGTGTTTGGATTTTTACTCAAATACATCATTTATGATCAGACCGTGCTAGATTTTCTCTATTACATATTTCACCATCATGTTTACCTCTGTATCTATCCTCATTGCATTGATGGATTTATAATTTCTTTACTTGTTTTCTATTATAGAAGAAAAAACACTTAATCTCTCTAATTCTTAAGTGGATGATTGGCTCCAATTACTTTAAACTTAAACTCCTTAGTTATTGAGATACTTATGGCTTTAGTGATTTCTCATGATTCTTGCTAGTTTTTACTCATCTTGTTCAACATCTCTGATATGGATTGGTACTTCTATATATGATTCCAGGAAAAAGTTTCGAACTCTAGTGAAGGCAAGCTCTCGGGTGGATAAATTTTCAAAAAGTGACATAATTGTTTCTCCATCCATTCTCTCGGCTAATTTTGCAAAGTTGGGAGAGCAGGTTCTGTTTTGTATATCTGATCCATGCTGCTATATTTGCCAATTCAACGTTTAGGAGTGATTCTCACTGTGAAGACCACTTGTTGTTTATTTATTTTTTCTATTATACTTCCCAAGCTCTCATGTGCCTTTCTAAGTTTTAACACTTGGGAATTGCCAAGTGTCTTAAGAGTTTTTGCCCAAAGTTAGTTATTCTTCTAGTGATGCCTCTTGCTAATTTGCCTGTCATTGTCCTTTTGTCAATCATGTTTTAAGATGATCTTCTAAGTTCTTTATGCATATACACATAATGTATATATTTCCTCATGCTGTAATTCTTTGAGATATAGGTTGATACTCCATCAGTGCTAGAGTTTGACTGTCATATATATCTAGGTAAAAGCAGTGGAGCTGGCAGGTTGTGACTGGATTCATGTTGATGTGATGGATGGCCGATTTGTTCCAAACATAACAATTGGACCTCTTATTGTTGATGCATTGCGCCCTGTAACAGACCTTCCGTTGGATGTACATTTGGTATTGATCAGTTAACATAACCTTGTTAGTTTTGTCAGGTATCTGTTGGTTGAGTAAATCATTTAATTTGAACAAAATTGTCGCAGATGATTGTTGAACCTGAGGAGCGAGTGCCTGATTTTGTGAAGGCAGGAGCTGACATAGTCAGTGTCCATTGTGAGCAATCTGCCACCATCCATTTGCATCGTACACTTAATCAAGTAAGATTTTCTCTGACCTGAAGTGTCAATCTCATCACATTGGTGATGGATCTCATATTATTACTGCTTTTGCTGCTATATTTTACTGAAAATCTCTAAGAATTACTGTGCTATTTGCATCTAATGCACAAAATTCACTTTTTGTAATGCTTTGTTCTGGTGTGACTTTTTGTTTTCACATTTAATCTAAATTCAAGAGGATGACCTCAGTAGCAACAATAAGGTTGCTCCTTTGTGACTGGAAGTTCAAAAGTTTTGAGTTATGGAAGCAGTCTCGTGCAATGGGGAACTCCTTTATTTAATCCAAATTCTAGATTGCCTTTTCTCTTTCATTGCTCTAGTTATCTGCCTCAAACCACTTTATCTTACCTTTTCTTATAATCCAGATCAAGAGTCTGGGAGCCAAAGCTGGAGTTGTTTTAAATCCTGCTACCCCACTAACTGCTATTGAATATGTCCTTGATGGTAAGATCTGTTTCTTTATTAAGGTAGTCCTTGTAAATGATATCGAGGAAAATGATCTTATTGCTCAGTCTCAATTCTCTGGATACTTTCTTCTTTCCAATGTATCAATGATCAGGTGTGGATTAGTATAGACTTGTCATTCACGCAGCAAGAAGTTATTTAAAATGAATATGGGGAATTTGGGGCAGCTTGATAGATATGCATGATGCTAAATGTTAATGTGTTTAATAACAGTTCTAAGATAAAAATGACAGACAAGCTAGAATTCATGTAATCCACCCTACATAGTGGTGTAAAGGAATTTCAAACTAACATAAATTGATAGACAAAATTGTGCTGAAGTAATTCCATATTGTTGGAGAGATTTTCAAAAGAATGGTTGCAACCTTTCACTTGTATGGGAAGAGATCCAAGTCAAGGAACTAAATGTTATAACCTTTCAAATTCTATTTACACACATGAATAGTTGTAACTTTTAGTAAAGGATTGTGCCTCACTTGTTTTGAATTTAATTTAAGTGGTTATAACCTTTGGTGAATGGGTGTACCTTTGGTAAAAGGTTGTAACACACAAGAATTAGTTATATCCTTTTGTGAAGGATTGTAATACATATGAATGGTTGTACCTTTGGTGAAGAGTTGTAACATTATCTATAAATAGATTGGTGTGTTGTTGGATAAAAACACTTTGAGAATTCATATGGATTCTCTCTCCTTATTCTTCTCCTACATTCTTACATAAAACTTCATAATTTTTGTGCATACAAAAACCTATTCTTTGTATTCTTTTACTGCAGAATTAGAATACAAAGCTTTTTGTGTTTGTTATTAATTCCGTGTGTTCGGGTTTGTTTTCGAAAATTGCACATTCGTCATCAAACATTATTCTTGATTCCATTGTATCTTGGAGGCTTGTTTGGATCCCTTGTGCATTGTATTTTGGGACAAATAAAGTCTTAAGGAAAGCGAGTTTTCGTGCCTTGGAATCTTTGAGTTATTGCAACATATTTATCATTATACCACCACAATTTTTTCTACAATAGCAAGATTACATACCTTTTATGCACACTAAATTTAATACTATTGGGCCAACTGTCAGTTTCTATTAGATATTGCATGAGGAAAATGTTAATTCTATGAAGTTTTAACATTACAACGTAGGTTCATGAGATCACATGGAAAAGAATTGTTGAAATGATTTTCTTTGATTATTAACAGTGATTGATCTGGTCTTGATTATGTCGGTGAACCCTGGATTTGGTGGGCAGAGCTTTATTGAAAGCCAAGTTAAGAAAATCTCAGATTTAAGAAGAATGTGTGCGGAGAAGGTACGATTATGTTCTCATTTCTTGGAGTCCTCACAAGCAAAGCAAACAATGACATTCTCTCTCTTTCTTGCAGGGGGTGAACCCCTGGATTGAAGTAGATGGTGGAGTTGGTCCAAAAAATGCATATAAGGTATGCCATTCAGAATCATGAGGTCCTTTTTCTTATGTCAGATCTGGCCCTAAAAAACTAAGAATGCAATGGATGATCCTCCCCCAACCCTCATAAAGCAGAATGTCTGAAGAATCAGATAGATGGTCCTCTTCTCCCCCTTCTTATTCCCAAGGATAAAGATAGTCTCCCAATAATGCACAATACATGTGCATCCAGAACCGTTGTAGTGTTTGCATACAAATGTTTAAACTGATGATTTGCCCTACATAACTGTTTCTGGTTGTTATGATGTTGGCAGGTTATTGAGGCTGGCGCCAATGCTTTGGTTGCTGGTTCTGCTGTTTTTGGAGCTAAAGATTATGCTGAAGGTATCAATGAACACGACTATGCTAAGTCCTGAAAGAAATCTTAGTTCTGTATTACTTATTGAATATTAACGTTTGTATGCTGAATGAATGTGTAACAGCAATAAGAGGAATAAAAGCCAGCAAAAGGCCCGAAGCTGTGCCAGTATGAAACGAGGTCCAGAAGACCAACTCAACTTGCAGTTGTGCTTCATTCTCTTCTATGGTATTTCTCACTTGCTTTGTTCTTTGCTGTGATTTGTAGCATTCTCTTTTTCCCTTGGAGTGCAATCAAATACTTGGAATTGAGACACAGAATCAGTACCAAATTGTCAAGTCAATACAACATAGTTGTGGTAGAAAAATAATGAATAATGAACTGTTTTCTAAGAAAATAATGATAATCAATATAAATATCCTGAATATGAATGCACAAAATTGTACAGTATTGATTGCCTAAAATATCAAGGAAAATCATATTAGAAGCACTTTAAATATTACCTGGGAGAAAAAAAAAAATGACTTTAAATTTTATAAGTCATGGCATTTATTGAAGTTACTAGATAAATTCCATGGTAGAATAATGTCAGGATGTTTGATCCTTGAGTTTTCTAGTACATGTTAGAAGCTAGAATTAATGTTGTCTTGGGTAAGAACAAGAGAAACTTCTATTTCAGATGGTTATTTGTACAGAGTCACTGAAAAACCACAACATGAAAGTTATCTAGATAAGGCCATAGATATAATAACTAGTATGTTAGAATTCATGTAACCCAACCCCACATAGTAGGATAAAGGCTTGATATGTTGTTGTTATAAAAGTTGTCTGATTTGACCAATGAGTGAAAATAGAATATCAGAAACATTATAGGAATGCTACTCTATTTTTTTGGTTATTATTTCTAGTAAATGCAGCCTATTTAAGCTGCTTACTGTCATTATTTCTTCAGCCTGAGCTCAGCAGTGTGCTTTGTGTTCACAGATAACAGGCCCAACCAGTGAGCAGCAAATCGTTGGCTTCTTCTTGTTGTTGTTTGATTCATGGTTGATACATGTAAACAGCCATGAAATTAATAATAAACACAAAAAGTCCAGGTGCTGTTGTGGTATGTGATTTCAGTACATATCTTGCATAGGAACGTAATGTTTCAACTTATCTTCAGTTGTTATGCTTGTAAAGTATTCTGTCATTTTCCTGTTAATAAAGAATTTTGATGTTTCAATTATATCCTGTTTGCTTTCCTTCAACACCGTTATTGCTTATTTCCAGAGCAGTAAAACCCTGATCACCTGACTGCTCTACACGCTACTTCTGGTTTGTAATTAAACATGTTCTGCATGTGCAAAGCCGGAAAAATCTGGAGAGAAGTCATAAGAGAGCAACTTTACCATAACTCCTGATATTATACCATCTGAATTGAACGTAGTGTTTCATTGTTTGTTCGTTCCTTTACAGCATCTTCCAAAGAGTCATCCCCAAAAAATTCCTCATGAAGCAGAAAAAAAAAATCAATTACATCCTCAACATTTAAACGAGTCTTGAGATCAATAAGCCCAGATTATTTTCTTTTCTTTTTTTTTTTTTTAATCCAATTGATAATTGTTGTGTTTGGAAATGTGAAAATCTCATCATTCAAAGGAAACCAAAATTAGGTTGAAGTATCTGTGTCCATTACTCAAAAAACACAATTCAACATCATTTTTTTGGTAGGTATAAATGAACCAAAAAAATGAAAAAAACAAAGATATGCGGAATTTACACTTTTGAACAATTCAAAATGGCACGAAATACCACTTTATATTGTGAATAGATACACTGCAAATGGGGCATTTGATCTGTGTATCAGAGGAAAAACCTTATATTGAGGAGGAGATTTGTATCAACTGTTCCTTTTTATCATTTCCCTTGTTAGTTAAAGATCGGTCATGATATCTCCTGTTATAGTTAATGCTCTTCGATTGGCACCATATCAAAAAGGGGCAACTTACCTATCATGACGCAGTTTTCTTCACTTGCTCTCCTTCCATCAGTACTCTGTTGGGCTTGACATCTCTGGAGCATAGCCACGAGCTTTCATTGTTTTCATCAAGTGCTCGAGGACTTCATAAATTTCCCTTTTCGAACGATGAACATCGTCTGCAGTGACAAATTCACTAATTTCACTTCCAACTTCAATTGAACTGCAACCAGGAACCCTCCGCTGCTTCATCTTATTTCGAACCGTTATCTTCTCATCCCACATGCCTTTGGAAGCATAGATATTGGACATAACAACATCATCACCAACATGGCTAGCCTCCAATTCTAGTAGGCGTGCACGAGCTTCTGCAGCCAGGATAGCATCGCCCTGGATAGCACATGCACCGAGCAAAGTCCTCCACAGCACCGCGTTTGGTTGGACAGGCATATGAATCATAAGGTCATATGCTTCCTTTAAGAGCCCAGCTCTGCACAAAAGATCCACCATACAACCAAAGTGAGGTGGTCTCGGCTTCAAATTGTAATCCCGGATCATGCTCTGAAATTGCCTTTTCCCTTCTTCCACCATCCCTGCATGACTGCAGGCCATTAGAACTCCAATGAAAGTAACGTCATTTGGGAAGATTAAACTTCCAACAGAATCACCGCTCGTCTTTTTCAGTTTCATGATTCTGTTTTCTTCTTTCATGGCTGCAAAAAGTATCAGTGCTTCCTCAGCCTGCCCGTGCAATGCGTGCCCCACAATCATCGATGTCCAAGTTGTGACATCTCTTTTCATGCCATCAAACAATCTCCTGGCAGTTTCAATATCTCCACATTTTGCATACATGTTTATGAGAGCATTGTTTAGGCATAAGTCTCTGTTAAGTTCTTTCCTGTGCCGGATGTAACCATGAATCCATTCACCCATATCCAGAGCACCAAGATCAGCACAGGCAGAGAGGGCAACAGTTAAAGTGACTTGATCAGGCTCCAATTGACACATCTGCATCTGCCTAAATAGTTGAAGACCTTCGTTGGGCTTCTGGTTATCAACATACCCAGAAATCAAAGCCGTCCAGCAAACAACGTTCTTGCTGGGAATTTCATCAAACACGTGGTGAGCATCACCAAGATCTCCCACCACACAATACAAATCAATGAGGCAGGCTTGGATAAAAATAATGGCTTCAAAACCCAACTTTACAACAAGGCCCTGAACCTGTTTCCCTTCAATGGCCAAGGGCTTTTTGGTGCACGCTTTGATAACAAACAGTAGAGAGAAGCTATCAATTGAGGAAGTGCTCTTTCTCAACAACTCCCTGAAAAGTAACAGGGCCTTGGTGCTGGAATTTGAGTTGAGATACCTTTTGAGGGCATGGTTGGTCCTTTGATGTCTGAGGTGGGTAAAACAGTGGAGTTTGGGTTGATGAATAGCTGCAAATGTCTTGGCCAACTTTCTTGCTAGAGAGAAGTTTTTCAAGAATCTCATGATCCGTGACACTTAAAATGGAGCGCGAGCGTGATATGTTGACTGTTGTTTCCTTAGCTTTGCCAGTGGAGCATAGGATAGAAATGGAGTATCATCTTGCTCCTGGTTGGCTGCATATTTAGTTTGTTTAAGGTCTTTGTGACCAGACCTCTACAAGGACAATGACAGGCGGGTTGAAATTACATGCCAAAAGACGTAGCCGACTGGCCAAAAAGATAATTTTGCTCGTGTTGGTAATGATCTTTTCGGCCAATTAACCAGCTATTTTGACTTATTTGCTTTTGAAATAACAATTATATCATGAATGATAATAGTTAGTCTGAAATCATAAGGGAAGTTCATACAGCTTATTCTATTTTTAAAATTATTTTTTTAATTTAAAATTACATAAAATTGAAAATTATATTTGTGTAAAAGGTTATTTTTTCATGATTTATTTTACTGTGACTTGATCGTTGGGATACCTTGACCATCCTCGGTACTTTTTTAGAAATGATAGAATTATTAATCTGTTTCACTTAAACTCGTAGAATAGAACCCTTATTAATAATATTATCAAAAAAACTGTTTCACTTAAACTCGTAGAATAGAACCCTTATTAATAATATTATCAAAAAAATAATAAGATGCAAAACAACTTAAACTCACGATTTTAAACTTATAAAACCCACTACAAATCTTCCAACTTAGATGGTTATAAAAAAGTTCCAATTTAGTGTTTGCGTGTCTTTCCCATCAATAAGAAAATATTTATTATTCCAGCGATATCACATTCCACAATCGGAATGTCAGAATATGAGCAAGTTAAATTCTGCTAATTATTTTCTTCCTTTCCCTTGTCAATGGGCAATAATAAATTTAACTAAAGGAATTGCAGTGGTTTTGGAGATGTACCTTGAAGTCAGTTCAAAATGTTGGATTCATGTAAAATTCCCCTCGCTCAAATAAAGTTCGGATGGATGGCAGTTAATGACAAGAAGCAGCCCACATTAAAGAACAGAAACTATTTTTCTGGGCTCTTGACAACATTTCACAATCTCCCAGCTTGATTTCAGCCCTTGTCTGGCGAAGCAAAATCAACATATACAGCTGGTTTCCTATGAACAGTCACTGAGGGTCTCTTCAGTCTTCAAGCAATCAAAAGACACTGAGCTCTAACTCACTCAATGAGCACTCCAAAGACTTAAAAAAAACATATTTTTTTCCCCATTGTTGTGGATGCCACTATTTCCATGCTTCATTGGAAGAACTCGTTGATTAATTACAGGATATAAGAACTAATCCAGCTCTCCCGCAACATTAACCAAAAGCAGTTATCTTTAAGTACTCTCTTCAGAGACTTGTTAGCTTTCAGAGGATGTCAGTCTTCTAGTCCAGACAAACAATATTACCAAATCAAATAGGTTATTTACCCATTGCCCGCAAGACTACACGTCGGGTGAGAAAGAAAATATTGTGTTAAAGGAAGTTCCGGATTCAAAAGGCCTGATCTTAATACATCCTGAGAACACCTAACTGCTGATTCAAGATTTCCTATCTCTTGATATCCTATAATCAAGGCCTGGTAGATGTTTGGGTTTGACATGAGACCCATTTTTAACATGTCTGCGTGCAATATCATCACATGAAGCCTATGTTTTGCCCGAAAATGGGCCTGCATAATGACTTTGTAAATAAGCACATCTGGTTTCAAACCATTGTGGCGCATATCTGAGAAAAATTTACTGGCTTTGAAAATCTGCCCGTCCTTGCACAGAGCTTCAATCAAAGCTGTATACATAACATGATTTGGGGAATAGCAGCCACAATTCACCTGATCCATCTCACCCCCATTGGAGGGAGCTCTAGTTTTATCTAAGAAAAGTTTTATTGCTTCATTCGTTTTTCCGTCCTTGCATAGTCCATCAACCAGGCAAGTAAGAGTGAAAACATTAGGGGTGAGGCCTGCCTCTAGCATCTCCTTATGCAGACGGAGAGCTGCCTTTGCATTGCCAACTTTGAAATGTCCATCAATCAAAGCTGTATAAACAACCACATCAGGCTCAAAACCCTTGATTACCATTTCTGTATATACTCCCATGGCAGCCTCCATGTTCCTCATTTTGCAGTAACCATTTATAAGAATAGAAAAGGTGACAACATTAGGTTCCATACCATTTTCAGTCATTTGAGAACACAATTCCAAAGCCGTCTCCATATTACCTTCCTTACAATACCCATCGATTAGTATATTGTATGTCACCAGATTACCAAGTAGTCCCTCTTTATTCATTTCACCTAATAAATAATGTGCATCTTCCAACTTACCAACATCGCAATGACCCTTCATAAGAATACTGTAGGTGAAGGTGTCGGGCAGAAATTTAAGCTGTTTCATCTCTGCATATATATCCATTGCCACAGATAAGTTACTTGCCTTAGAATAGCCATCAATCAAACAATTATACAAAACTAAATTAGGAATCACCCCAAACTTAATCATACAAACGAAAAACCTTCTGGCTGCCACCAATTCACCTCGTTTGCAGAGCGCATCAATTAGGAGACCAAAGGTAACAACATTAGGCAGTGTTCCACGACCAAACATTTCTTGATACAAGTCAAAGGCCTTTTCAATATTGGACAATTTGCAGTACCCATCCATCAGAGTGTTGTAAGTATACAGATTGGGGAGTACACCAGATTCCGTCATGTTCCTAAAGATGTTCTCTGCTTCAAACATTTTACCCTCACTGCAGAGACCACGTATCAGAGTCGTGTAGATCACGACTGTTGGTTCAATCCCCTTCTTAGCCATTTCATCAAACAACGTCTGTGCTTCCACTATATCTCCTTGATAACAACATGCATCAATCAATACTCCATAAGTCACAACACTAGGCGAAGCCCCGCGTGAAAGCAAGTTCTTATATAGCTCCCACATCATATCAAATCTACTCATCTTGACAAATCCATCGAGGAGGGCATTGCAAGCTTGCATTGCAGGCAATTCCCCCATCTTGTGATAAACCCAATAGGCCTCGTCAACAAGACCCATTTCAGATAACGCAATGACCAACACTCCATACGCATTGCGATCGGATTTGCAGCTTTCAAACCGGCGAAGCAGGTTGAACACCGACAAGCAGGCGCGGTGGGGGCTGCGGGTCTTGAGGAGGTCTTGCATGAGGCCTTTTATCAAACACCTGGCCTGCACATACAACTTGGCCCTGGTCAACACGCAGACGATCGCCGAGTAGAGCGCCGGTTTCTTGGCTCCGTGCACTTGGCTCGAAGCGCGATCGAAGATCTTTAGTGCTTCTTTAGCGCTTTTGCAGTTGAGGATAGTGTCAGTAAGACTGGACGCAGAAGAATCCGACTGTGAATAAGAAGAAATACAAGTCGAAGCAGAAGAAGAAGAAGATGGAGATGGCGGTGATGATATTAATCTCGGAATGAGTAGAAGCCTTCTGGTGAGGATGAGTGCGGCTTTTCGCGGGAAAAACTTCAACATTGCACGGGTGGCAACCGCCTTGCCACTACCGGTGGCATGTCTCCGTTAATTTGAAATTTATTAGGTTTTTAAACTCGTATTTAATTAGTTAATTTTAATATTTAATAAATGAATTAAAATTTTGAGGGCAAAATCTATGTCCATCTAATTTTATGTTTTTTTGTCTGGTCATTTAAATTTGTTGTTATTTTAATTAGGCTTTTGAATTTATATTTATTAGTTAATAACTCTATACTTTAATATTTTTTTATGTGATAAGTTAAACTTTTTATTATTTTAATTGCATCCCCTGAAATTGTATTTTTTTAATCGATTTAACTTGTGTACTTTGATATAAACAAAAAGTGACGTATATTTTATTATTTTTTTATTTTTTTATACATAAAATACAAGAGTTAAATTGACTTAAAAATGTAAATATATGAATGTAATCGAAATAATGAAAAATTTGAATAATTATACAAAAAAAATGCGAAAGTATCGAGACAAAAATATGAATTTGACCAAATTTTGACACATTGTATATATAGTAAAATACTTACGTAGTGTTTATTAAGCAAAATTAAAATATGAGTCGGAAAAAAGTGAGATTTTTAAAGCATTTTAAATAAAAATATTTTTTATTATATTTATTAAATTTATCTGATAACTCACTGAAGAAAAGTCACGTGATTTATTATCTGAGATTTTACAGATAAATTTATTTAAAATTTCACTAATAAGAAAAAAATGGCCTATATGTCTCATATCTCATAAAAATTTAATTTTCAATGTATTCTAAAAAATTTAATAAGTAAAAATATTAAAATACTTCTCACTCTTATTTTGACCATTTCATATATTGTTTTACAAAATATTTAACCTTATCTTGCTCTCATTTTAATAGATATTATCTTAATAAATACTAACAATAGATATAAGTTTTTGAACCGACGGTGAACCAAACTGGCTTAGATTATTTGGCTTGAGCCTTGAGGCTTTGTATTGGAAATTAATTGGGTGTTTTGCTTAGCCATTTGATGCCTTAGGACGATTTCTTTAGTTCACAAGCTAGATAACTTATTTGATTAAAAATTTAAGAGTTTAAACATTACTGATATTTTGAAAAAATTGTTAGGGGATCACCTTTTCAAATAAGCTCTTGAAAGATTATTTCGTTAATTAAGTATTTTATCATTTTATCCTAAAATAACTATTATATTTCCAACCTCTATTCATTTTCTTCATCCCTTTTGTCTTTTTTCCATCGCCACCTCTCCAACTTTGTAATCACGATCATCACCTCCATGTCCTTGGCAATTGTTGTTGCCTTCAACCTCCATCACTGCTTCTTTTTTCCTCTATTGCCTGTGCCTCCATCATTTGGCGCCTTCATCTATGTATATATATATATATATATTATTTTAATATTTATTATATTAATATATTTAATATTTTTATGAATTAATTTAAATTTAAATACAAATTATTATATTAATATATTTTTTTAATAAATGTGTATAATTTATTAATATATAATTATAATAATTTTATCACTTTGAATATTAATTTATAATTTTTTATTAAAAATTTAATATTTCATAAATTTTATTTATATTATTCAGCAATATGTCTATTTTAATTTTTTTATTAAATTTTGATAATTTATATATATTTATTTAAATAAATTATTAAGTTAAATATTAATTAATTTTTAAATTTTATATAACTTATAATTAGAAGGACTTATAATATAAGAAGGCATTTGTTAATCAAGATATAGTTAAGATATGGAATGCATTCCGAATTTCTATCATTTTCAACATATTTATTAAGTTTATCTGACTATTTTTGAAAAAATCATTAATTACCTCTCATCTTGATTTTTTAAGATGAAAAATGCTACTCTTACACCATAATGTATATCTTGAGCTACACTACGGTGTAAGAATGTTCAAAATACCCCTGAACCTCACTGTGAGGCGCAAGGTATTTTAGATATTTTTACACCATTATATATCTCAAGATGTACACAATTGTGTAAGAATAGCATGACTATTTCAAGATATGTATATCTCTATTTCCCTCAAGTTAAGTATATAGATATGCATATCTTGGTCATATAAGGAAAAAATGACGTATGTGACATTTAATGCATTTTAAAGAATTATAAAAATAATTTAATAAAAATTTTAAAATATTTTAAACTTTATCTTAACATGTTCTTATTTTGCTAGGGTAAGCCGAACAGCTCAAAACCCACACCATGTTGTTTCACTGTGACGAGGGACAAATTCTTTTCCTTTCCATCGAATCTTTATCTGTGATTTCATTTTATATATATGGCAGTTGAAGCATCCATTGCTGCCCATCCGACAAGCTTCAGAGCTCTCCAACAGAGCCTCTTCTCTCTATTGCACGGCTGCAACAGTATCAAGAACATCTCTGAAATCCACGCGCAAATACTCATCAACGGCCTTTCGCAGAAGAACTTCATTCTTGTACAGCTGCTCAATCTGTACATCGCTTCTGGTCATCTGGTAAATGCCTGTCGAGCTTTCGGACAAATTGAAATTCCGAGTACTACTGTTTGGAATCAGATGATAAGAGGCCACGCTCGGGGTGAAATGCCGAGGAAGTCGGTAGAGCTCTACAATCGGATGGAAGCGGCTGGAGCGGCGCCTGATGGGTTCACCTATTCGTTCGTTATTAGTGCTTGTGCGAGGTCTGGGTTGTTGACAGAGGGCCAGCAGATGCATGGGAAAGTGGTGTCGAATGGGTTTTGGTCGAATGTGTTTGTTCAGACAAATTTGATTAATTTATATGCTATGGATGGACGGGGCCTAGGTGATGCGCGCCAAATGTTTGATGAAATGTCTGAGAGAAATGTTGTGACTTGGAATTCATTGCTTGTGGGTTATCTCAGGAATAAGGACATTGATGCTGCAAATAGGATTTTTGATGAGATGCCGGAGAGGAGTGTTGTCTCGTGGACGACCATGATTGCTGGTTGTGCTCAAAATGGAAAGCATAAACAGGCCTTGTCTTTGTTCCATGAGATGCGGAGAGCAAACGTAGAATTGGACCAAGTGGCACTGGTTGCAGCATTATCGGCGTGTGCCGAGTTAGGAGACTTGAAACTAGGTAGGTGGATCCATTCTTACATTGGTGAGACCTTTAGGTATAGAAACCAACCCGTCTTGGTGTCACTGAACAATGCACTAATACACATGTATGCCAGCTGCGGTCTGGTTGAGGAAGCTTATAAAGTATTCCTAGATATGCCGCGGAGAACATCTGTTTCTTGGACAAGTATGATCACTGGTTTTGCTAAACAAGGACGAGGAGAAGAAGCTCTCCGTATCTTTTACTGGATGCAGTGCTCTGGAGCAAATGAAGCAAGACCTGATGAGATAACCTTCCTTGGAGTCTTGTCTGCCTGCAGCCATGCTGGCCTTGTTGACGAGGGACGACAACTTTTCAAGTGCATGAATCAGATTTGGAGCATCAAGCCAAGGATTGAACATTATGGGTGCATAGTTGATCTCCTAAGCCGTGCTGGTTTCTTGGATGAAGCATACAGTCTGGTTGAGGCAATGCCCATGAAACCAAATTATGCTGTTTGGGGAGCTATTCTTGGTGGTTGTAGAATTCACAAGAATGTGGAACTTGCCTCCCATGTAGCTCGAAATTTGGCCATTGAGCTTGATGACCCTGACCAAGCTGCTGGCTATCTTGTTCTTTTATTAAACTTGTATGCAGCAACTAGAAAGTGGCTGGATGTTGCAACCGTGAGACAAAAGATGGTTGAGATGGGTGTAAAGAAGCCTCCTGGCAGAAGTTGGGTCCAAACAGATGGAGTCATTCATGAATTTTTAGCAGATGATATGACCCATAAGGATACATATTTGATCTATAAGTTGCTTGGCGAGATCACTGCAAGTATCAAATGTGATGGATACAAGCCAGGCATCTTAGAGGTGCTTTTGGACAATGAAGAGTAGGACGGGTTATGGAAGCTGTTTTTAGCTTGTGATTCATCTGCATCTAAATCACATGAATTAATCCTTTTAGGAAGGATCTCTTCATCATTTCTCATAACCTGCAAATTTTTGTGAGATTCTTCACATACTTCTATCATCTCATTTTGAGATGGCATTGTTTCAATGGGACAAGCAGCAACACGTGGAAAATGAAAGGTATCTGATATTCTTGAATGGTCAGCATAATTGCTCTAGATGTCTCATCTTTTTAACCCTCTCAACTCTGTAGTGATTTATTCATGGAATTCTGCAGGTACTGAAGTACCATTCTCAGCTCCGGAAAAGTAGTTCAACGACTAATAGAACTGACACTACGAAGAATAAATTGGTGTTCCCTGTGTTCATGTTGATCATATTGATGAATGAGTGAAGAAAAGAGAAGGGAACCTTTGACGTCATGAACATTCTTCTAGTATTGTCCGGTGATGTTTGTGATTGGGCAACTATACAGGTAAACGTCTTCCTAATATATACATGGTAATGTGATTACATCTCTGATAAATGAATAATCTCTGTTAAAGCAACTCTTCTTATACAATGAATTTGTATAACTAGCGTGATTTTATTTAGTTTCGAAGATGAAAAAAGCTATGCAGCTATGGCAAGGTAAAAAAATAGTTGAAGCCGCAGTGGAACTTCTTGCAGTTGTCAAAGATTAAGATCATGGAAAGCTTCTTCAGGCAAAAATAGAAACAGGGTTGAAGGATAATTTGTTAAGTTCTTGTGATAGATGTTCTGCAACTTGATTTCATGGCCTTTCGTTCTGGTATGTTTGTTGGGACAGTCTTCTGAGAATGCACTCACATGCATTGCTTTCAGTCTAAAAAAAGGGCATCCCTGATAGACAACGCTCCCTACATTATGAGAGTCGGGGGAGGGTCATTTTTGTATGCAGCCTTACCCCTACTTTGCTTTAGGTTTCCACAAATTCAATCTGCAGTAAAGAAATTCAATGACATGCATAAAGAACTAAAGATTCAATGCCATCAACTTTTTGTAGCAACTTATCCTAGTTCCATTTCCATTTTCGTTGGAGATCTGGATCTTAAACTTACTTTGTAGTGTTATACATGATTTATAAGTGAGTTTCTTCCTTTGTGCTGTCGTACATAAAGTGTCTTTGGAGGTTGCTTGTGATCAAAATTGTCTGACATCCTGACAAATTGAAACTCAAGATTTAGTGAAATCCGGGCAATTGGGGTAAATTGAGACTGGAGTCTCAAATAGGTAAAATGACCCCAAGGGCAAATTAGTTATTTTACACCCAAGTTAGGACCGAGTCAATAGGTCCAAAAAATTGTTCAAAAATAATTTAGAATACGTTAGAAAGGTCTTAGAAATAAATGGGCAAAGATTTTTATCTGTAATCCATTCATACACACATTATATAGAATGAGAAGAATAAAACCAAAAACAAAGTTGGGTTCTTTCACAAATTTAGGTGTTAACTTGCGCAGTTGGACACACTGCCTTTGGGACAGTGTAGGGCTTATTGGGGATTTTGTTATGGACAAAGTTTGGGGAACTCATTGGGTCCCAAACTCAGTGTTAGTATTTTATTGGTTAGATTTAACATTTAATATTTGATATTTAACATTTAACATTCAATAAGTCAATCAACATTTAATACCTCAACTGGGTTTGGGAACCCAGTAATGCTGGAATGGCACAAGTGTAGGCTAGATGATCCTTGCGGCTGAGTTGTATATAATGGTCCAAAACTAATTAATGCCTAAGTTTATAATGGGCAAGATAATCGAAACGGTCCTGTGCTAGCAGCTATACACAAGGGAAGCTGCCTAAAAGATTTTTCTCTAGAAAAGCTCTACGCTTGGCAACTGTTGGTATGGAGAGAGATGAAGATTCTATGAGCCAAAATCACTGAAATAGAGAGAAAATAAGGCAGCTGGCAGATCTGGCTCACAAGAGATACTCCTGTTTGCCCCATTAAATACAAACTCGAGTTTTCATGTAAAAAGAGAGGTTAGTATATATAAGCTTTAGAGAACATTTCTGCTCGGGAGCAGATAACACATCTGGCGGGAGGGACACTTCTCCACCTAAAGGGAATAGAAGCAGCAACGCAAAGAAGGTAAGAGAACTTCATTTTAAGCCCTGTTGTTATTGTAGACACCACACTTACACCATTGCATACACATGCATCTCCTCGTATGTGTTCATGGATTGCCTAAACATTGATTCGGTTCTCTGCCTACCACCTTGAGTGAGAAGGCGGCGAACTTGAAGGCGTTCACTGCTCATTTCAAAGGGGGAAATGGGACTAGCCAAATTGCATTGTTTGTGAAAGCGATGCACTATCCTGTCTCTTGGGTGCTTGATGAAATGGCGCACAGAGAATGTCAGCGGGCTGATTTCTCACTGAGCTCCATGTCATAGCTCGTGTTTTTTCTTTCCGAAGCTGGCTAGGAGAGGCTTTGATGAGTTGATGTTATTTCAATTCGTTTACTGGCTTTTGGGATTTTGTTATTTTCTTAGGATTCACATGCCAGTATGAATTTTGATGCTTAATGCGTCTTTTGTCCTTACGTTTCTTCAGTTGTATTTCTTGCAGTTTTCTTGTCTCAGGGTCTTTGCGATGAACACTCCTAAAAATAGCATCTCTAATGAGTAATGACCCCAATCATAAAAAAGAGGCTGCTGGCTAGGTTAATGATTGTATATCCTGCGAATTGAGTGCGATTTTGTTCACCCGGGGTGACCATCACCCTCATTGTTTTTGTGAGAGTGAAAAGTAACGGAACGGCATGAGATAATTTTTTATTGCCATCCTGTTATTTTTCGCTTACAAAAACAATGAGGGTGATGGTGTTAGGAACTC
Source organism: Diospyros lotus (assembly GCF_014633365.1). Lineage (NCBI taxonomy): Eukaryota > Viridiplantae > Streptophyta > Magnoliopsida > Ericales > Ebenaceae > Diospyros > Diospyros lotus. The sequence continues at coordinate 2,990,648 of NW_026267104.1, read as the reverse complement.
AAGTCTCAGCCCTTGAGGTTTGGGACACACCCGACTCGGACAGCAGCCCGGGCATTGGCGCAACAGGCGAGAGTTCTCAGCAACCCGATAGTAGTGACAAGCATGCTGCGCCAAGCGAGGCTCCGCCATACCAACCAGTGCACCAACAGGTGCCATTTGGGGCCGCAGCCCAGCACCAGCATGCACAGTCAGCCCACAGTGCAGCCACAAGGGGCCAGCCTAGCCCAGCATGATGAAGCCCACCAAACCTAGCCCATCACATGCCCAGTCCAACAGGCCCATCAGCCCATTTCGTCCAGCCATCAGATGAAGACCAAGAGCCAAGTCAGTTCACTTGATCTGGCTCCTTCAATAGATGCATAATTTGCATACATTATGTATTTCCTTTAATTGCTCTTTTATTTTCAGCATTCATGTATCTCTTTATTTCCAGCATTGATGTACTGCATTATTGCTTGCATTCATGTAGTTGCTTAAGTTACATTCTCTGCATTCATGTACTTAGGCATCTAAGGGGTCATTGCCAGCCACAATATAAGGCTTTGATCTCCTTTCATTTGAGGCTAATGAGAAATCAAAAACGTAACTAGTGAAGTGTTCTTCACAATCCCGATTTCTACCTTCTATCCTATGATAGTTAGGCAAAAATCACCCTTCCGGGAACCAGGGCATCGATCATTGGTGCTCTCGTTGAGAGGTTTGCCATCCTCTCTTTCGAAGCTCTGGTGCTTGGAAGACGTTTCTAGAAGTTGTCTATCCAACGGTCATCCAACAATGGCGGGAGGACAGACGCACAAGGACCGTATTGAGAATTTGGAGAACATGGCCAACACCATGGACGAAAAATTCTCACAGTTGGAGCGGACGCTACAGAATCTGACCATCTTGGTGGAGCAGCAACAGCAACAGGCGCCAAGGCGCAGCAATAGCCGTTCATCTTCCCACAGGCGGCGATCTGTTGCATCAGCAAGCCACAAATCTGAATCAGGCTCTGATGGTGAATTCGAGACAGACGCACGAGGCGGCAATTGGAATCCCACAAGCACCAACCGGCCAGCCTTCAAACCACGCCTACAATTTCCCACATTTTCGGGTGAGGATCCTATCTCTTGGCTCAACCTGTGCCAATTTATTTTTCAAGTCACAAGACATGAGCAGCAAGGAAAAGGTGGAGTATGCCGCCTATTACCTTGAGGGCGAGGCGAGCCATTGGTGGCAGTGGCTGTCACGCACCTATGACAACCAAGGCAGGGGCATCCGTTGGAAGGATTTCGAAATGGAGGTACGCACCCGTTTTGGCCCTACCGGCTTTGTGGACTATGATGAAGTCCTGTCAAAGATGCGGCAGACAGGATCCTTGAGGGACTACCAGCGGGAATTCGAAAGGGTGTCCACACAAGTTGAAGATTGGCCAGAGAAGGCCTTGATAGGGGCATTCATTGGGGGCCTATTTCTGGATATTGCTGCAGAAGTCAAGCTTCACCGACCCACCACGATGAGCCAAGCAATTGATGTTGCTCGGTTGAAAGATGACCAGTTGCGCTCCATGCACAAGGCGACTATTCACAAAGGGCCTGCCACGGACGAATCTAGTTCCAGCACGCACGAGAGAAAGCCACTGCTTGTGCCACAAGCCGCAGGTAGCAAACAAATACCGCCTGGAGTCCGAAGGCTATCATATGCCGAGATGCAGAAGAAGCGAGAGCAAGGCCTTTGCTTCAACTGCAACGAAAAATTCACCATCGGCCACAAGTGCAAAGTGGCCCAATCTTTTTTTATCGAGGTAGATGACCCACCAAAGGAGGAGGAAGATGAAGAGTCACACCCACGCATGCCTTTTAACATGCCTGCAGCCAACAACGAGATGGAGCCTAAGGATCTGCCAGAGGCGTCCCTTCATGCGCTGACAGCATCCATGGGGCCACAGACTATGCTAGTGACAGCATGGCTCAAGGGCACAGCCATCAGTTTGCTGATAGATAGCGGGTCGACTTGTAACTTCATCAGCACCCAAATGGCACACCGACTATGGATTCCCACAACCATCATTAAGCCTTTTAACGTGCAAGTTGCCACCGGAGAACGCCTCACATGCACACAGCAGTGCAGGGCCGTGAGTCTAAAGATTCAGCACATTCCAATTACTGTTGATTTGTTTTCCATACCATTAGTCGGGATGGATAGTGTGTTGGGGGCGCAGTGGTTAGCCCAACTGGGCAAAGTTGTGTTTGACTACAAGCAGATGGCCATGGAGTTTACCTTAGCAGGCCAACAAGTGTGCTTGGCTATGCCAGTTTTTTCGCAACCATTCGAGGGCCATACTGATGCCAGCGATGTAGGCAGGGGCGCAATGCTTGTGCAGCAAGGCCCGCCAAATGGCCTACTGCAGCCGTTACCCGTGCCTAAGCAAATCTGGGAGGACCGCAACATAGCACCCAAGGACGAGACTTGGAAATCCATTCAGCATTCAACCTACCAGTTTCCTCACATGCACCTTGAGGACAAGATGCTTCTGAAGGGGCGGGGAATGTTAGGAACTCAAGTCTCAGCTCTTGAGGTTTGGGACACACTCGACTCGGACAACAGCCCGGACATTGGCGCAACATGCGAGAGTTCTCAGCAACCCGATAGCAGTGACAAGCATGCTGCGCCAAGCGAGGCTCCGCCATACCAACCAGTGCACCAACAGGTGCCATCTGGGGCTGCAGCCCAGCACCAGCATGCACAGTCAACCCACAGTGCAGCCACAAGGGGCCAGCCTAGCCCAGCATGATGAAGCCCACCAGACCTAGCCCATCACAGGCCCAGTCCAACAGGCCCATCAGCCCATTTCGTCCAGCCATCAGATGAAGACCAAGAGCCAAGTCAGTTCACTTGATCTGGCTCCTTCAATAGATACATAATTTGCATACATTATGTATTTCCTTTAATTGCTCTTTTATTTTCAGCATTCATGTATCTCTTTATTTCCAGCATTGATGTACTGCATTATTGCTTGCATTCATGTAGTTGCTTAAGTTACATTCTCTGCATTCATGTACTTAGGCATCTAAGGGGTCATTGTCAGCCACAATATAAGGCTTTGATCTCCTTTCATTTGAGGCTAATGAGAAATCAAAAACGTAACTAGTGAAGTGTTCTTCACAATCCCGATTTCTACCTTCTATCCTGTGATAGTTAGGCAAAAATCACCCTTCCGGGAACCAGGGCATCCATCAGATGGTCCTCGCGTTAAAGGGGTGAACAAAATCGCATTCCTGTGAATTGCGTTCAATAGAGATAAGTAAAGAATATCAGCCATAGGGTGTTGTTGGTAAAGAATATTCTTGTTGGTTCAAATTAAAAAAAAAAATCATTTCTTTATAAAATAAAACGTAAAAAATATTAGAAATTATAATCAAAGATGTTGAGATGCTAAGGTGGTGTTCTCTTCGTGTTTCAGTTTTGAGTTTTAAATTCATTTTCAGTTTTGTGTTTTGAGTGTTTGTTTTGAAATTTTTGAAAACGCGTTCTTTTTGTCATTCTGAAAAACTGTTTTTCAAAATTAAAAATTAGAAAACGCGTTTACTTTAAAATTTTAAATTTTTTTATTATTTATTAAATTAAAATAATTTAATACTAGTATATTATTAATAATATATATTTTGAAGTTAGTAAATTTGTAATATTTTTTTCTCATTAAAAAAAATACAAACAAAAAATAAATTAACTTTAACAAAAAAATGTTTAATTGTATGGTGACAATGATATATATATGTACCTATATGTTACATTTTCAACAAAAAATATATATATACAATTTAACATAACTCAACAAGAACAAAATAATTAGTTATAATGCCATATATAGTTATTCACTTTCATCATACATTTTGAATCCATCTATTCATTTGACACACACAAAGACACATAATTAGTTATAATGCGCTTGTGCATCTAAAATTCTTGTGCATCTATTCACAACAAGCACATGTAATCAGTTATAATGAATTAGGCCACTGTCATCTTTCAAAACTAAAGACACAAAATTACACTACAAAAAATCGCCAATAAAAATCTCATTTATCATACCAACAATCACCAAACAAACTCAATCAACCCAACATATTTTTGAAATCTGAAATCCAAGAGCCATTCCAAAAATCTTTAAAAGAATCAAGGAACACATCATATTTTTGAAATCTAAAACCCTATTTCCTCACCAAAACAGATTCATAATCCAAAAATTACAAACATAGATTCAAATTTAAGCATCAAATTACAAACAGAGATCCAGATTTAAACATCTTAATGAAATCACTGAAACAAAATTAATGAAATCAGAATACAAAGAATTACTGAAATCAGAATACAAATCAAATTAAGCGAAGACAAGGCGCGGCGACCAGCGACGAGGAAGAAGACACGACCGGCATAAGCAAACAGCCAAGGGGAAGAAGAAACAACCGGCCTGGGTGAAGGCAAGGTGCGGTAGATCTGGGTTGCTGGTCACAACGACGTGTGGCGGTGGCGATGGTGGTGGCAAGCACTGCGATGGCGAACGAGGAAGAGAGGAAGTCGACGACGATTGGAAGAGAGAAAGAGATGGCGGCCAACGACTGCTCCCGGTGGTGATGGTCGTGGCAAGCGCGATTGACAGGCAAGATGGAGTCAGATCTGGAATAGGGAAAGAGATGGCAGTCGACGACCGCTGGCGGCGGTGATGGCCATGGCTAGCGCGATCGACGGCGAGGAAGATATGGGTTGCTGGTCGGAAAAGAGAGTGAAGCTTGGAAGAGAAAAGGAAGAGGGAGTGCTCAAGTTTCAGGAGGAGGAAGAGAGATGGAATCTGAGAGAGAAGGCCTGCGTGAGAAGGAAGATGAGGCGTTTTCCGTGTTTTCAATTTCCACCGTGTTTTGGCTTGAAAACGACCAAAACGATTTTTTCCTGTTTTGCGTTTTCTTCACAATTTTTTTTCTTGTTTTTGAAAATCTGTTTTTGAAAATAACAAAGAGAACATGTTTTGAGTATTTTGAAAAATTGAAAACAGAAAACGGGTCGAAAATAGCAAAGAGAACAGGCCCTAAGTAATTCCAAAATCCCAAATCAGTCTTTCTAATTAACGACAATTTATTATCACTTGTGGGGGCATTCAATTTCAAAATTAAATTATTTAAAAATAAAAATTAAAAACCATAACAAAATCCAAGGGCATACTCCACGCTTTCTACTTGCTTGCGAATCCATCTGCATCTTTCTTCTTCGTGTGGGTCACGGCGAAACCGAAACCCTACCCGCCATTTCCATTATATATGTTTACATATATACGCACTGCTGATACATACAAATTGTCATCCTATTCGCTTCTTTCTCTGGGAAATGGTTTCCAGTGCCGACCGATCCGAATTAGCCTTCTTCGACGTGGAGACCACCATCCCGACCCGACCCGGACAGGGATTCGCGCTCCTCGAATTTGGAGCCATCCTGGTTTGCCCCAGGAAACTGGTGGAGCTCCAGAGCTACTCGACCCTGGTCCGACCCGCTAACCTCTCCCTCATCTCCAGCCTCAGCGTCCGCTGCAATGGCATCACCAAAGACGCCGTCCTTTCCGCCCCCTCCTTTGCCGAAATTGCCGACCGGGTCTTCGATATTCTCCACGGTATGTTCGTGTTTCTAGGGATTCGATTTTGGGTGTTTTTTTGAGGTTTGATTGGGAGGTGGTTGTAGGGAGGATATGGGCGGGTCACAACATACTGAGGTTCGACTGTGCTCGGATACGGGAAGCTTTTGCGGAGATCAACCGGCCGCCGCCGGAGCCCAAGGGCACGATTGATTCGTTGGCTCTGTTAACTCAGAGGTTTGGTAAGAGAGCCGGTGATATGAAGGTATTATCTCTGTTCAAACAGTTCAATTATTTTTTCAGTGACTTGTCTAATTGTAGCCTTAACACAACCTACTAAGTTTCTATCCTAATACGTGGGTCGACTATATAAATTCTAGATCACCTTTCGTTGAGCCTGACACTGGCTGCTGGCCTGCCTACTCCAGGCTTGGGACCAGCACTAGATAACTACAAGCAGAGTTAATTGTAGCCATATCCACTTACTTTTTCTTTTTTTTTAACCAGAGGCCGGTTTAATCTCATTTCCTGAGTTTCAATTGGTTGTCTGAATTTGGGGATAACATTGGAACCTTGCTCTGGATTTGGAAAAATCATTTAAAAGAAAATTATGAATCCTGCTAGGTGTCAGCTGCATGGGTTGGATAGTCAAAAGAGCAACAAAAAAAAAACTCAAATATTAGTGACAAATTCTTCAAAATTTTTAAATGATTTATCCAAATTCAGAAATGGATTGTAGTTTGGCAATGACGTTAAATATGGGATGGGAGAGGTGATTTTTGGAAAATTATAGTCCTTATGCATCAGGATAGAATTTTTATAAATAATTTATATTTTTGTTTCTATGGGTTTATCATAATCAGGCTAAGTATATAAGCTGCCTTGACTCGGCTGAATTTATGTCTCTGAACATTCTGTTTTACATTTCTGGTGGCTCAAATTGAGTTAGTGCATCTTATTTACATCTTTGCAGTCCCATTTATCTTATTTTTACATTCAGAGTTGTCTTCTCTCATCTCTTACTGCTTGGATTTCAATGCTCATGTAGGTTTTGACTTCAGTATTGATCAATTTGTTCTACCCAATCTCTGCTTCTGTCTGTTCCTGCTTTCTGACGTCATTGCGAAAATAAAGCAGTAGCACAATTAGTTAGTGATTTCTTAAGATTCAGATTTTTTTTTTCTCACATGGTTGCTTCAGAAATTCATCTGCGTGCTATATTTTTGAAACTCAAAAAACTTTTTAGGATATTGTTAGGCTTTTTTTTTTTTCGGGGAGGGGGGGGGGGGGGGTGGGTGTTGAACATATTTATATGATCTTGTACTGAATTCAAGGAAGACTGGCTAATCAAATGGTGAACTTCGTAATTTTGGAGGCTGCACCCCCCATCCCAGGATATCTACATCATGTCCTTTTTTTACCCGTTTTGGTCTTTTGGAGTTTATCTAAATGGCTGAGCAAAAGGTTGGGTCTAAGGCTCTGTCAAGGATGTGTTCTGATGGCATATTTCCCTGTTCTTATTTGTCTTCAATGTTATTTTTCAGAGTTAGTTGATGTCCATTATCTATGATATCAGAAATTTTCAACTTATGCAGATATGATGGGTTATGGTAATAGCTAGCTAATGGCATTTGATTGGTCCTTTGTTTGGGGTGCTGATGCAACCGAATTGTTCTATACAGATGGCCACACTTGCAAGTTATTTTGAGCTTGGACAGCAAACACATAGGTAATATAATATGCTCTCCACCCCGTTAGAATAGATCTCCATTTCTCCATTCTTTAGTCTTCAACTATAGTGAATATAATGATCACTTGTTTATATTATAAATTCTGACAACTGTATTATAATCTTACATTATGTTATATCTCCTCTTTTTACTTCTTGTCTATTGGTGGGACGGAAAGTTATTTGAATGCAGACTGTTGTTTGGCTGCACCCTTCCCTGTTATTTCCTTTTCTTTTATTCTGCTAGTTTAGGAGGCGGGATGTGGTTCTAGTGCTTCCTGAAGCCTGCTTGTGCTTGACCATCTGTATCAATTTGGCCAGATCTGTCTAAAGCCAACAATTTTTAAGGCTTCTGGGCTAGTAGGATATAACAGATTGGAACACGTGCATGTATTATTTCAGAATGACCAATATACATATTGGCATTCAGAAATCCAGAATGAATCTGCAGTAAGTTTCTAATGAATCTACAATTTGTTGATTTCTCAGGAGTTTAGATGACGTCCGGATGAATCTTGAAGTTCTCAAGTACTGTGCAACAGTACTTTTCTTGGTAAACATTTACTGTTTTTTAAGTTTAAAGCTCTTGCTTTTTAACTAAAGAAATAATGATAATGCTTAGTCCACAGCCAATTGATATCCATTTGAGGTATCAAACCATGTGACTTTAACTGACCTCCTATTTCATTGCAGAATTGCCTCCTTGTTATGTTTGTTAAACTGCATAACTTTAATATTTGATCATTTCTTTTTTTTATTTTTTTAATTTACATCCAATTTATGTTGTTAAGTGAATTGATTATTGTAATGATTTTCCTATTCATCTAGGAATCAAGCCTGCCAGACATACTTACAGCAAACAGTTGGGTTTCTCCAAATGCTACCACAAGAAATCATGCAAATGCAAATGCTTCTCCAGGTGGTATGGTCGTGAACATAAATGCATCTTCATCAAGTGTCAGAAGTGAAAATCACCCATTGTCAGATCATAGGAATGCAAACGTAGAAGCAAAACATCCAATACTGTCTCTTATGGCTCCTCCTAACACACGGGATATTGTTCTGGATCATGCTGAACCCAGTGCAGGTCGGGCTGACCCTTTTGTCATGAGCCGACTAACTGATGAAGTGGAGAGAGAATCCCTTCAACAAGATGACACCATGGATGGAGAATCTAGCTCAGTTTCAGAATCTCCAGAGACTTCTACTGCTGCTGGCTCCAAGGGCTCCAGTGGCTATACTGACTTCTTACAGCCTGATGAAGTTTCTATTCCTTTTATCAATGCATCTCTTGCCCCATTTTTTCGTGGTACTCAAAGAATTCAGATATTGCACAAAAATATTACACTGCAGCTTTGCTGTACTAAGTTGAAAGTGCGGTTTGGAATGAGTACAAAATTTGTTGATTATGCTGGCCGGCCACGGTTGAATTTTGTTGTGGACGCTACCCCAAGACTTTGCCAGGTTTTGGATGTGTGTGATAATCTTGCACAAAAATTGTCTGTAGATTCTGGTAGCAGTTCTGAGTGGAGACATATAGTGACCAGAAAGCCTGGTTTCTTCAACTCACCTATGGTGCGATTGCAGTAAGTTTATCTTCTCCTCAAAGTTCATATATGTATAGTAACTATGCTTTTATACTTCACTGATCTGATACAAAATGGAAATATTAATTAACACACTTTTAAAGTTTTTCATTTTTAACAAATGTGATACTCATTCTACTTTTAGTGCCATTCTAGTGTATCCATTACAAAATGCAAGTTAAATAAGCATCCCTTCATTGCTGACATGTTCATACACATTACATATTGGAAGTTTTTCTTAGGTGCTTGTGGACACATATGCTTCTTCTCCCATTTATTGGCTGTTTCTCTTTCCCAAATGGGGTCAATTCTATTCAATAATAAAGTATGCTCTCCTCATTTTGGCTGGTATTTTCTTTAGATGTGTGATTCTGTTTTGGGGCTTCATTTGAGAATGGGGGAAACACCAAAGAAATTTGGGTTCTACTGGGAACTTTAAGCTGGAATAGGTGTTAATATCTGAATTCCATTCCTTTTATTGTTGTATTTGCAAGAGGCAATAAAGCAGTAACGGCTAATTAGGGAACTCTCTTGCTGTTACTGGAAACTTATCCTCTTCTCTACATGTTTTTCCAGCATAGCTAATGTAGCGGACGGGAATGTTGCCAGATGGTCCACAGAGATATATGAAAAGGAATCTTCTTCCACCCCGCGGAAGCTCGTGTTCAGTAGGTTTGATGTTGTAGAACTTGATTCATTGTTCACTCCTGGCACTTTCGTGGATGCCTACTTCTCCTTGGACACATATGACTATCAGCAGAGTGCTGGTATCCGGCTGGTGGCAAAGAAGCTGATAGTGCATTCTACCTGATCGGTCGTCTTCTATGCAAATTTATAACATGTTTAACTCTTTAGGATTTGTCATTCTAATTTGTTAGGTTAAATAAAATGGAGGTGGATGCTGAAAGTGGAAAAGATAACTGAAGTAACTTGTAAATTCCCAAATTTGTGGGTTCCTTTTGGAGCTTCATGATTATGTTGATGTAACTCCAGTAACCCTTGCTGATAAATTTGCTTATCTGAACAAATTATTCCAGCAATTCTCTGTTCCAAGTTGTTCACTGAGTGTAAGCTTGAGGGCTTTAATTTAGCTGGAAAATTATTTGTCAAAATAGTGAATGCATCTATAAGATTGCTCATGATGACTAGAACATTATAGGATCAAGTTGTAGGAACACTCTCTTTGCAAAAATAAAAGTAAAACTACATACATAAATGACTTTTCTCTGACCCTCATAGATGATAGTCTTATGCGTACTATCTTGTTCAGTTTCATATCCATGATTCGAGCAAAGAACAGACTAGGTCTTTTGGATTGGCACAAAGTTCTATTAAAGTACCATCATTTAGGTTGAAGGTGAAGATTCTTACTCTCTTCCATGTGAGTAGGTGTGGATTTTTTTCTCGTGTCATTTGAAGGCAGAGTTCCATGTGAGTAGGTGCGGATATTTTTCTCAAGTCAGTTCAGGACATCATCAAAATGCTTGACTAGTTGGTGCTAAAGAACTATGAGTTGATGCAGATGTTGTCTAATTCATCTCTAAAACAGATGGAAACTATCCCAGGCCAGCCAGAAAGAAAGAGAGCACAAGGTAAAGAATCGCATGAAAATTGTTCTTTTTTTTTTTTTTTTTTTTTTGGTGGGGGTGTGTGTTATCTAACATGATTTGGCAAAAGGCAGTGTCATCTCATGGATTGAAAGAAAGCATTTCAAAACAGCCCTTTTCTGCTATGATATTTTTGTCGTTCCTTCTTATGGATGGCTGCATTGTACAGATGATGGAGAAATCATGGATAGAGATAATTAACACGGTAGAATTTATATGATCCGATTAAATTATCAACTACTGCGTTGCGCTTATCAACATCATCAGCCCGAGTGTAAGTTACGTACCTAGAAATTAGGCCAAACCTAACAATTTGGTATGCCAAACTCTTGTCTCTAACACATGCCTCGGTGCAGATATTTTAGAACACATGGGTTGTTGGTTTGAAGCTATATATAAGCTGAAGAGACTTAGTGCCAAAGATATTGTTGGGTGGGTGCCAGAGATATTTTTCTGAGTCAAATTAGGGTTTATCAGGGGATTAGTAATTGGCATGGATAAGGGAAAGGGCATAGTGAAGAGCAGAGGAGGATTCTATAGAATCCACAACAATGACATTGAAGAAGTGCGCAGCAAAGTGAGGATCCTGCTTTGTGACAGTGATCCTGAGAGTTGTCAAGAAGTTCTCACCCTTCTCTGCAAATGCTCTTATCAGGGTATTATGCATTATCACTCTCTATACTTAACTAAACACAACGCTGCTAAATGTGGTTATCTTGGTAAACCAAATGCATACAAAAAGCACAAACAATAAGATGGGCCTTGATCCCACAAGATGAGATTGGCTACATGGCTTCTAGTAATCCTTTTAAATATTTTGTCTATATTTACGTTCATATTTTCAATATAAAAGAAAATTAGTTGAGGCTTTGAAAGCATGTCGTTGCATTTCTGACCCATCATACGCACTTGGTTCACAGTAACCTCTGCGTGGTCAGCTAGAGATGCAGTTAATGCTTTAACGGTTGAAGGGCCACATGTCGATATCATACTAGCTGAGGTTTACCTTTTGGTGGCCAATGGTGCCAAGATTTTGAAGTACATCACACAAAATGCAGAGCTCAAATCCATTCCACTTATCAGTAAGTTTACTTTTAAGTAAAATTTTTAATTTTCTCTTTATACTCACTTATTTACAAAGCTTTTTAATATTTTCTTTCTACTTGCTTGTTCATAATGTAGCTTAGGAAATCCTAAATTTACTTTTAGTTAAGTTTTTAGCATTTTCTTAGTACTTATTCACAAATAATATAGGAAAATAAGTTCTTATTTGTGAATTGGTTTTGAATTCTCCAGTATATTCAACACCGGATCAAGTATGTGATATTGGCAAGTGCTTGAAATACGGGGCAACCGACTATCTAGTGAAGCCTTTAAGAGAAAATGAGTTGCTCAATCTATGGATGCATATTCGTATAAAATCTTTTCATGGTAAGAATATTTTTTCTTTATTCATGTAATTAATAATATTTTAATACTCTGATACAATGTCTACTAGCATAATAAGTATAGTAAGCTTGAACATTACATTGTTGGAAGACAAGGGAATATAAGAAATATATATATACGAGTAATATTATTTGTTTAGATTAGAGATGGATTTTTAATCTAATTAATATATTTTTATTAAAAAATAAAAAAGTGTAATGTAAACGTGAATACCTATTCTTTTTTATTTTTTATGGAATCGCCGACCGACAATCCTAACAGAATTTCCTCTCTTCTTTACTTTAAATTAAGCTCACGGATCCGTCATTTGTGGCACATTGGAGAGTAATATTTTTTGCAGAGATATCGAAATGTCATGATCATTGTGCTCTGCGCAGTACTGCTCATACCACGGTGTTTGATTAATTGTTACCTGTGTTAATGGCAGGCACCTCCTCGAAAAGGAAGGATCCGGTAGACATGGCGGCGGCGGAACAGAGCCTGCCGGAAAAGGCTGCGAACAGGGAGACGGCGGCGCTGTTCGCCAGCGGGAAAGTCATGGAGAATTGCCGCTCGTCGGAAGAGCGTGTGAAGCTGCTGTCGACCTGATAGGGGTTTCGTCTCTGAGAAGAAGAAGATGGAAGTTGGAAATTGTCGTCTCTCGGAGCTTCCTTAATTCTCTTTCCCTTTTTCTTTTTCTGGTTCTTTGCACGGTGGAATAATGGTTTGCTGTGTTGTTCAATAAACCCCCCCCCCCCTTTGCTCTATCTCGTGGTTGTGGGCATTTCTGTAAATTTCCAGGATGGTAGTTCTTTTTCATGTTTATTTTTCTTTTTTTTATTAAATAACTAGTTTTATATCTTTTTTGATTTATCTTTTGGTAAAAAAAGAAAAAAAGACTTCTCCTAACTATACAACTCTAAAATCATTTTTTCTTTATCATTATTCCGCATATTTTAATTTTTTTTAATATAACAAAAATATTTTTATATTTTATATTTTATTTTCTTTCTTCTTCTATTAGTATGGTGAATTAGCCAAAATTTTGTTATTTTATCCGTCTTTTTTTCAATTCGATAATGATTGGACAATCACTAAAATATAGAGATAGAGAGAGAGAGAGAGAGAAAAGGAGAAGAATAAACTATCAAATTTTACCAATTTGTCAAAGAAAGGAGAAGAATATGGTGTAATTTAAATCATATGACTTTTCACTATACCAATTGTATTATATTAATATAAGATCCCATTCAATGTCAGAAATTCCTATTTTGGTATTTAAAGTTTTACTATTGAAGTTTTTTTAAATACATTTTATTTAAAAATTTAAAATTAATTACTTCACAAAATTTAAACTTGTAACTTCAAAATTGCATTAAAATAAATGAATAATTTTATTGTTATATAAAAATTCTCTTTATTTAAATTTTAAAATATTTATATTTTCAATTAATCGTATATAATATAAAATATCCAACCACTCACCTACTATATATACACCTAGATAACATTTGTTAAAATGAATAAACATTTGTTAAAATAAATAAGATAAGATTTATATCAATATAATATTGAAATACTTTTCGTACTAAAATATGATATGATCAAGGTAAGATTGAAAAATATTTTAAAATTTTTATCATATTATTTTGTATTTTTTTGAAATACATTAAAAAAAAATATGAGTTATAATAGAAACAGTCTCTTTTGTAGAGTAAGGAATCAAGGATAGTAGGCCATGTACAAAGATGACCCATCCCTTACCCTCGCAAAAGCAGGGAGCCTCATGCAATGGGGAACTCCTTTATTTAATCCAAATTCTAGATTGCCTTTTCTCTTTCATTGCTCTAGTTATATCCCTCAAACCACTGTATCTTAACCTTTCTTATAATTCAGATCAAGAGTCTGGCAGCCAGAGCTGGAGTTGTTTTAAATCCTGCTACCCCACTAAGTGCTATTGAATATGTCCTTGATGGTAAGATCTGTTTCTTTATTAAGGTAGTCCTTGTAAATGATATCGAGGAAAATGATCATATTGCTCAGTGTCAATTCTCTGGATACTTTCTTCTTTCCAATGTATCAATGATCAGGTGTGGATTAGCAAAGACTTGTCATTCACGCAGCAAGAAATTATTTAAAATGAATATGGGGAATTTGGGGCAGCTTGATAGATATGCATGATGCTAAATGTTAAATGTGTTTAATAACAGTTCTAAGATAAAAATGACAGACAAGTTAGAATTCATGCAATCCACCCACATAGTGGTGTAAAAGAATATCATTCTAACATAAATTGATAGACAAAATTTGTGCTTAAGTAATTCCATAAAGCAAGATTACATACCTCTTAATGCGCGCTAAATTTAATACGATTGGGCCAACATTCAGTTGCTATTAGATATTGCACGAGGAAAATGTTAATCCTATGAAGTCTTAACATTGCAACGTGGGTTCATGAGATCACATGGAAAAGAATTGTTGGAATGATTTTCTTTGATTGTGAACAGTGGTTGATCTGGTCTTGATTATGTGGGTGTGAACCCCGGATTTGGTGGGCAGAGCTTTATTGAAAGCCAAGTTAAGAAAATCTCAGATTTAAGAAGAATGTGTGCAGAGAAGGTACGATTACGTTCTCATTTCTTGCTTGGAGTCCTCACTAGCAAAGCAAACAATGACATTCTCTCTTTCTTGCAGGGGGTGAACCCCTGGGTTGAAGTAGATGGGTGGAGTGGGCCCAAAAAATGCATGTAAGGTATGCCATTCAGAATCATGAGGTCCTTTTTCTTATGTCAGAGATCTGGCCCTAAAAAACTAAGACTGCAATGGATGATCCTCCCCCAACCCTCAAAAAGCAGAATGTCTGAAGAATCAGATAGATGGTCCTCTTCTCCCCCTTCTTATTCCCAAGGATAAAGATAGTCTCACAATAATGCACGATACATGTGCATCCAGAACCGTTGTAGTGTTTGCATACAAATGTTTAAACTGATGATTTGCCCTACATAACTGTTTCTGGTTGTTACGATGTTGGCAGGTTATTGAGGCTGGCGCCAATGCTTTGGTTGCTGGTTCTGCTGTTTTTGGAGCTAAAGATTATGCTGAAGGTATCAATGAACACGACTATGCTAAGTCCTGAAAGAAATCTTAGTTCTGTATTACTTATTGAATATTAACGTTTGTATGCTGAATGAATGTGTAACAGCAATAAGCCAGCAGAAGGCCCGAAGCTGTGCCAGTATGAAACGAGGTCCATATGACCAACTCAACTTGCAGTTGTGCTTCATTCTCTTCTATGGTATTTCTCACTTGCTTTGTTCTTTGCTGTGATTTGTAGCATTCTCTTTTTCCCTTGGAGTGCAGTCAAATCCTTGGAATTGAGACACAGAATTAGTACCAAATTGTCAAGTCAATACAATATGGAAAATAATATTAGTAATCACTTGTTACATGTTACATTTTAGACTATATAATATAGTAAAAATATCTAAAATACCCCTCACTTAAGGTGAAGAAATAAGGCGGTGAGACGACGTGAAGCGATGAGGCACATGACTAAAATATTTATCACCCAAGATTGTGAGGTGAGAATGAGATGCGAAATTAACTAGCTATGTGACTTCAGACTAACTATTATCATTCATGATATTGTTGTTATTTCAAAACCAAATAAGCGAAGTGTTCACACAGCTTATTCTATTTTTAAAATTACATAAAATTGAAAATTGCATTTTTGTAAAGGTTACTTTGCCATGATTTATTTTACTGTGACTTGATCGTTGGGATACCTTACCACTCCCATACTTTTTTAAAAACGGTTTTTAGCATAGAATAAATATAGTTTTTATAATTAGTTTTTGACTTTTGATCTCATTTTAATACATCTTTGTGAATTTCATTGTTTTTAATGAAGGTAAAAATTTTATAAATTTTTAATTTGTTGATTGGTTAAAGAAGGCTGATTGATTAGTTTCAGTTTTTGCTGTTAATTTGTTTTGAGAATTAATGTATTTGAGCAACCTATTTTTATCTATTATTTTGGTTGAGTTTTTGCATCTACATTGCTTCTAGAATTGAGGGAATTGAGGCACATGAGGAGACATTTTTATGGTGATTTTTTAGTTGAATTTATACTTTTGGTTTACTTCCAAAATTGAACCCATATGAACATACATTTTTATCTATTTCTTAGTTTTGATTTTTCCACGTGATTTGTTTTTAAAGTTTTGTGAGCAAATAGTTATATTTTTAAAGTTCAGTGAGTGTCTGTTAAATTTATCTCAAAATTCAGTGAGTAAGTAATTACATTTTTAAATTTTAGTGAGTTTATGTTAAATTATTTAGCCACATGACCATTTTTCGTTAGCTACTTTAGATTTTGTTAGTCATGTAGGCATTTTCCATTTGCAAGATCAAAGGGTGATGTAACGAGTAATGGATGGTTGATGTTGAACAAACTTCAATGAGTAAATAGTAATAATCCAAGTTTTAGTGAGTAAATAGTTACATTGTTAAAGTTCAATGAGTGTATGTTAAATTTACCTGCCAAACCTATGTCCATGTAATTTCATGTTTTTTTGGCATTGTCACTTAAATTTTTTGTTATTTTGATAATACCTTTGAACTTGTATATTTTACTCAATTTAATCCATGTATTTGGACATTTCTTTCGTGTAATAACTCGAACTTTTCATTATTTTGACTATACTTCTAAACATGTATTTTTCAATCAATTTAATCGTTGTACTTTGACATAAATAGAGTGTAACATGTATTTAGTCAACTCACTTTATTTTTTTTTTTTACACATGAAAGTACAATGATTAAATTGACTTGAAAATACAGGTTGAGGAGTTTAATCGAAATAATAAAAAATTCAAATGACTATACTAAAAAAAACATGAAAGTATACTTAGGCAAAAATACGGATTTGACCAAATTTTGACACATTGTAGTAAAATACTTAAGTAGTGTTTGGTAACTAAAATATGAGCCAAAAAAAAGTGAGATTTAAAAAATATTTTGGATAAAAGTGTTGTTGATTATATTTTGAAAGCATAAACAGGCCTTGTCTTTGTTCCATGAGATGCGGAGAGCAAACGTAGAATTGGACCAAGTGGCACTGGTTGCAGCATTATCGGCGTGTGCCCAGTTAGGAGACTTGAAACTAGGTAGGTGGATCCATTCTTACATTGGTGAGACCTTTAGGTATAGAAACCAACCCGTCTTGGTGTCACTGAACAATGCACTAATACACATGTATGCCAGCTGCGGTCTGGTTGAGGAAGCTTATAAAGTATTCCTAGATATGCCGCGGAGAACATCTGTTTCTTGGACAAGTATGATCACTGGTTTTGCTAAACAAGGACGAGGAGAAGAAGCTCTCCGTATCTTTTACTGGATGCAGTGCTCTGGAGCAAATGAAACAAGACCTGATGAGATAACCTTCCTTGGAGTCTTGTCTGCCTGCAGCCATGCTGGCCTTGTTGACGAGGGACGACAACTTTTCAAGTGCATGAATCAGATTTGGAGCATCAAGCCAAGGATTGAACATTATGGGTGCATAGTTGATCTCCTAAGCCGTGCTGGTTTCTTGGATGAAGCATACAGTCTGGTTGAGGCAATGCCCATGAAACCAAATTATGCTGTTTGGGGAGCTATTCTTGGTGGTTGTAGAATTCACAAGAATGTGGAACTTGCCTCCCATGTAGCTCGAAATTTGGCCATTGAGCTTGATGACCCTGACCAAGCTGCTGGCTATCTTGTTCTTTTATTAAACTTGTATGCAGCAACTAGAAAATGGCTGGATGTTGCAACCGTGAGACAAAAGATGGTTGAGATGGGTGTAAAGAAGCCTCCTGGCAGAAGTTGGGTCCAAACAGATGGAGTCATTCATGAATTTTTAGCAGATGATATGACCCATAAGGATACATATTTGATCTATAAGTTGCTTGGCGAGATCACTGCAAGTATCAAATGTGATGGATACAAGCCAGGCATCTTAGAGGTGCTTTTGGACAATGAAGAGTAGGACGGGTTATGGAAGCTGTTTTTAGCTTGTGATTCATCTGCATCTAAATCACATGAATTAATCCTTTTAGGAAGGATCTCTTCATCATTTCTCATAACCTGCAAATTTTTGTGAGATTCTTCACATACTTCTATCATCTCATTTTGAGATGGCATTGTTTCAATGGGACAAGCAGCAACACGTGGAAAATGAAAGGTATCTGATATTCTTGAATGGTCAGCATAATTGCTCTAGATGTCTCATCTTTTTAACCCTCTCAACTCTGTAGTGATTTATTCATGGAATTCTGCAGGTACTGAAGTACCATTCTCAGCTCCGGAAAAGTAGTTCAACGACTAATAGAACTGACACTACGAAGAATAAATTGGTGTTCCCTGTGTTCATGTTGATCATATTGATGAATGAGTGAAGAAAAGAGAAGGGAACCTTTGACGTCATGAACATTCTTCTAGTATTGTCCGGTGATGTTTGTGATTGGGCAACTATACAGGTAAACGTCTTCCTAATATATACATGGTAATGTGATTACATCTCTGATAAATGAATAATCTCTGTTAAAGCAACTCTTCTTATACAATGAATTTGTATAACTAGCGTGATTTTATTTAGTTTCGAAGATGAAAAAAGCTATGCAGCTATGGCAAGGTAAAAAAATAGTTGAAGCCGCAGTGGAACTTCTTGCAGTTGTCAAAGATTAAGATCATGGAAAGCTTCTTCAGGCAAAAATAGAAACAGGGTTGAAGGATAATTTGTTAAGTTCTTGTGATAGATGTTCTGCAACTTGATTTCATGGCCTTTCGTTCTGGTATGTTTGTTGGGACAGTCTTCTGAGAATGCACTCACATGCATTGCTTTCAGTCTAAAAAAAGGGCATCCCTGATAGACAACGCTCCCTACATTATGAGAGTCGGGGGAGGGTCATTTTTGTATGCAGCCTTACCCCTACTTTGCTTTAGGTTTCCACAAATTCAATCTGCAGTAAAGAAATTCAATGACATGCATAAAGAACTAAAGATTCAATGCCATCAACTTTTTGTAGCAACTTATCCTAGTTCCATTTCCATTTTCGTTGGAGATCTGGATCTTAAACTTACTTTGTAGTGTTATACATGATTTATAAGTGAGTTTCTTCCTTTGTGCTGTCGTACATAAAGTGTCTTTGGAGGTTGCTTGTGATCAAAATTGTCTGACATCCTGACAAATTGAAACTCAAGATTTAGTGAAATCCGGGCAATTGGGGTAAATTGAGACTGGAGTCTCAAATAGGTAAAATGACCCCAAGGGCAAATTAGTTATTTTACACCCAAGTTAGGACCGAGTCAATAGGTCCAAAAAATTGTTCAAAAATAATTTAGAATACGTTAGAAAGGTCTTAGAAATAAATGGGCAAAGATTTTTATCTGTAATCCATTCATACACACATTATATAGAATGAGAAGAATAAAACCAAAAACAAAGTTGGGTTCTTTCACAAATTTAGGTGTTAACTTGCGCAGTTGGACACACTGCCTTTGGGACAGTGTAGGGCTTATTGGGGATTTTGTTATGGACAAAGTTTGGGGAACTCATTGGGTCCCAAACTCAGTGTTAGTATTTTATTGGTTAGATTTAACATTTAATATTTGATATTTAACATTTAACATTCAATAAGTCAATCAACATTTAATACCTCAACTGGGTTTGGGAACCCAGTAATGCTGGAATGGCACAAGTGTAGGCTAGATGATCCTTGCGGCTGAGTTGTATATAATGGTCCAAAACTAATTAATGCCTAAGTTTATAATGGGCAAGATAATCGAAACGGTCCTGTGCTAGCAGCTATACACAAGGGAAGCTGCCTAAAAGATTTTTCTCTAGAAAAGCTCTACGCTTGGCAACTGTTGGTATGGAGAGAGATGAAGATTCTATGAGCCAAAATCACTGAAATAGAGAGAAAATAAGGCAGCTGGCAGATCTGGCTCACAAGAGATACTCCTGTTTGCCCCATTAAATACAAACTCGAGTTTTCATGTAAAAAGAGAGGTTAGTATATATAAGCTTTAGAGAACATTTCTGCTCGGGAGCAGATAACACATCTGGCGGGAGGGACACTTCTCCACCTAAAGGGAATAGAAGCAGCAACGCAAAGAAGGTAAGAGAACTTCATTTTAAGCCCTGTTGTTATTGTAGACACCACACTTACACCATTGCATACACATGCATCTCCTCGTATGTGTTCATGGATTGCCTAAACATTGATTCGGTTCTCTGCCTACCACCTTGAGTGAGAAGGCGGCGAACTTGAAGGCGTTCACTGCTCATTTCAAAGGGGGAAATGGGACTAGCCAAATTGCATTGTTTGTGAAAGCGATGCACTATCCTGTCTCTTGGGTGCTTGATGAAATGGCGCACAGAGAATGTCAGCGGGCTGATTTCTCACTGAGCTCCATGTCATAGCTCGTGTTTTTTCTTTCCGAAGCTGGCTAGGAGAGGCTTTGATGAGTTGATGTTATTTCAATTCGTTTACTGGCTTTTGGGATTTTGTTATTTTCTTAGGATTCACATGCCAGTATGAATTTTGATGCTTAATGCGTCTTTTGTCCTTACGTTTCTTCAGTTGTATTTCTTGCAGTTTTCTTGTCTCAGGGTCTTTGCGATGAACACTCCTAAAAATAGCATCTCTAATGAGTAATGACCCCAATCATAAAAAAGAGGCTGCTGGCTAGGTTAATGATTGTATATCCTGCGAATTGAGTGCGATTTTGTTCACCCGGGGTGACCATCACCCTCATTGTTTTTGTGAGGGTGAAAAGTAACGGAACGGCATGAGATAATTTTTTATTGCCATCCTGTTATTTTTCACTCTCACAAAAACAATGAGGGTGATGGTGTTAGGAACTCAAGTCTCAGCCCTTGAGGTTTGGGACACACCCGACTCAGACAGCAGCCCGGGCATTGGCGCAACAGGCGAGAGTTCTCAGCAACCCGATAGTAGTGACAAGCATGCTGCGCCAAGCGAGGCTCCGCCATACCAACCAGTGCACCAACAGGTGCCATCTGGGGCCGCAGCCCATCACCAGCATGCACAGTCAGCCCACAGTGCAGCCACAAGGGGCCAGCCTAGCCCAGCATGATGAAGCCCACCAAACCTAGCCCATCATAGGCCCAGTCCAACAGGCCCATCAGCCCATTTCGTCCAGCCATCAGATGAAGACCAAGAGCCAAGTCAGTTCACTTGATCTGGCTCCTTCAATAGATACATAATTTGCATACATTATGTATTTCCTTTAATTGCTCTTTTATTTTCAGCATTCATGTATCTCTTTATTTCCAGCATTGATGTACTGCATTATTGCTTGCATTCATGTAGTTGCTTAAGTTACATTCTCTGCATTTATGTACTTAGGCATCTAAGGGGTAATTGCCAGCCACAATATAAGGCTTTGATCTCCTTTCATTTGAGGCTAATGAGAAATCAAAAACGTAACTAGTGAAGTGTTCTTCACAATCCCGATTTCTACCTTCTATCCTGTGATAGTTAGGCAAAAATCACCCTTCCGGGAACCAGGGCATCCATCATTGGTGCTCTCGTTGAGAGGTTTGCCATCCTCTCTTTCGAAGCTCTGGTGCTTGGAAGACGTTTCTAGAAGTTGTCTATCCAACGGTCATCCAACAATGGCAGGAGGACAGACGCACAAGGACCGTATTGAGAATTTGGAGAACATGGCCAACACCATGGACGAAAAATTCTCACGGTTGGAGCGGATGCTACAGAATCTGACCATCTTGGTGGAGCAGCAACAGTAACAGGCGCCAAGGCGCAGCAATAGCCGTTCATCTTCCCACAGGCGGCGATCTGTTGCATCAGCAAGCCACAAATCTGAATCGGGCTCTGATGGTGAATTCGAGACAGACGCACGAGGCGGCAATTGGAATCCCACAAGCACCAACCGGCCAGCCTTCAAACCACGCCTACAATTTTCCACATTTTCGGGTGAGGATCCTATCTCTTGGCTCAACTGTGCCAATTTATTTTTCAAGTCACAAGACATGAGCAGCAAGGAAAAGGTGGAGTATGCCGCCTATTACCTTGAGGGTGAGGCGAGCCATTGGTGGCAGTGGCTGTCACGCACCTATGACAACCAAGGCAGGGGCATCCGTTGGAAGGATTTCGAAATGGAGGTACGCACCCGTTTTGGCCCTACCGGCTTTGTGGACTATGATGAAGTCCTGTCAAAGATGCGGCAGACAGGATCCTTGAGGGACTACCAACGGGAATTCGAAAGGGTGGCCACACAAGTTGAAGATTGGCCAGAGAAGGCCTTGATAAGGGCATTCATTGGGGGCCTATTTCTGGATATTGCTGCAGAAGTCAAGCTTCACCGACCCACCACGATGCGCCAAGCAATTGATATTGCTCGGCTGAAAGATGACCAGTTGCGCTCCATGCGCAAGGCGACTGTTCACAAAGGGCCTGCCACGGACGAATCTAGTTCCAGCACGCACGAGAGAAAGCCACCGCTTGTGCCACAAGCCGCAGGTAGCAAACAAATACCGCCTGGAGTCCGAAGGCTATCATATGCCGAGATGCAGAAGAAGCGAGAGCAAGGCCTTTGCTTCAACTGCAACGAAAAATTCACCATCGGCCACAAGTGCAAAGTGGCCCAATCTTTTTTTATCGAGGTAGATGACCCACCAAAGGAGGAGGAAGATGAAGAGTCACACCCACACATGCCTTTTAACATGCCTGCAGCCAACAACGAGATGGAGCCTAAGGATCTGCCAGAGGCGTCCCTTCATGCGCTGACAGCATCCATGGGGCCACAGACTATGCTAGTGACAGCATGGCTCAAGGGCACAGCCATCAGTTTGTTGATAGATAGCGGGTCGACTTGTAACTTCATCAACACCCAAATGGCACACCGACTATGGATTCCCACAACCAGCATTAAGCCTTTTAACGTGCAAGTTGCCACCGGAGAACGCCTCACATGCACACAGTAGTGCAGGGCCGTGAGTCTAAAGATTCAGCACATTCCAATTACTGTTGATTTGTTTTCCATACCATTAGTCGGGATGGACAGTGTGTTGGGGGCGCAGTGGTTAGCCCAACTGGGCAAAGTTGTGTTTGACTACAAGCAGATGGCCATGGAATTTACCTTAACAGGCCAACAAGTGTGCTTGGCTATGCCAGTTTTTTCGCAACCATTCGAGGGCCATACTGATGCCAGCGATGTAGGCAGGGGCGCAATGCTTGTGCAGCAAGGCCCGCCAAATGGCCTACTGCAGCCGTTACCCGTGCCTAAGCAAATCTGGGAGGACCGCAACATAGCACCCAAGGACGAGACTTGGAAATCCATTCAGCATTCAACCTACTAGTTTCCTCACATGCACCTTGAGGACAAGATGCTTCCGAAGGGGCGGGGAATGTTAGGAACTCAAGTCTCAGCCCTTGAGGTTTGGGACACACTCGACTTGGACAGCAGCCCGGGCATTGGCGCAACATGCGAGAGTTCTCAGCAACCCGATAGCAGTGACAAGCATGCTGCGCCAAGCGAGGCTCCGCCATACCAACCAGTGCACCAACAGGTGCCATCTGGGGCCGCAGCCCAGCACCAGCATGCACAGTCAGCCCACAGTGCAGCCACAAGGGGCCAGCCTAGCCCAGCATGATGAAGCCCACCAGACCTAGCCCATCACAGGCCCAGTCCAACAGGCCCATCAGCCCATTTCGTCCAGCCATCAGATGAAGACCAAGAGCCAAGTCAGTTCACTTGATCTGGCTCCTTCAATAGATACATAATTTGCATACATTATGTATTTCCTTTAATTGCTCTTTTATTTTCAGCATTCATGTATCTCTTTATTTCCAGCATTGATGTACTGCATTATTGCTTGCATTCATGTAGTTGCTTAAGTTACATTCTCTGCATTCATGTACTTAGGCATCTAAGGGGTCATTGCCAGCCACAATATAAGGCTTTGATCTCTTTTCATTTGAGGCTAATGAGAAATCAAAAACGTAACTAGTGAAGTGTTCTTCACAATCCCGATTTCTACCTTCTATCCTGTGATAGTTAGGCAAAAATCACTCTTCCGGGAACTAGGGCATCCATCAGATGGTCCCCGCGTTAAAGGGGTGAACAAAATCGCATTCCTGTGAATTGCGTTCAATAGAGATAAGTAAAGAATATCAGCCATAGGGTGTTGTTGGTAAAGAATATTCTTGTTGGTTCAAATTAAAAAAAAAAAATCATTTCTTTATAAAATAAAACGTAAAAAATATTAGAAATTATAATCAAAGATGTTGAGATGCTAAGGTGGTGTTCTCTTCGTGTTTCAGTTTTGAGTTTTAAATTCATTTTCAGTTTTGTGTTTTGAGTGTTTGTTTTGAAATTTTTAAAAACGCGTTCTTTTTGTCATTCTGAAAAATTGTTTTTCAAAATTAAAAATTAGAAAACGCGTTTACTTTAAAATTTTAAATTTTTTTATTATTTATTAAATTAAAATAATTTAATACTAGTATATTATTAATAATATATATTTTGAAGTTAGTAAATTTGTAATATTTTTTTCTCATTAAAAAAAATACAAACAAAAAATAAATTAACTTTAACAAAAAAATGTTTAATTGTATGGTGACAATGATATATATATGTACCTATATGTTACATTTTCAACAAAAAATATATATATACAATTTAACATAACTCAACAAGAACAAAATAATTAGTTATAATGCCATATATAGTTATTCACTTTCATCATACATTTTGAATCCATCTATTCATTTGACACACACAAAGACACATAATTAGTTATAATGCGCTTGTGCATCTAAAATTCTTGTGCATCTATTCACAACAAGCACATGTAATCAGTTATAATGAATTAGGCCACTGCCATCTTTCAAAACTAAAGACACAAAATTACACTACAAAAAATTGCCAATAAAAATCTCATTTATCATACCAACAATCACCAAACAAACTCAATCAACCCAACATATTTTTGAAATCTGAAATCCAAGAGCCATTCCAAAAATCTTTAAAAGAATCAAGGAACACATCATATTTTTGAAATCTAAAACCCTATTTCCTCACCAAAACAGATTCATAATCCAAAAATTACAAACATAGATTCAAATTTAAGCATCAAATTACAAACAGAGATCCAGATTTAAACATCTTAATGAAATCACTGAAACAAAATTAATGAAATCAGAATACAAAGAATTACTGAAATTAGAATACAAATCAAATTAAGCGAAGACAAGGCGCGGCGACCAGCGACGAGGAAGAAGACACGACCGGCATAAGCAAACGGCCAAGGGGAAGAAGAAACAACCGGCCTGGGTGAAGGCAAGGTGCGGTAGATCTGGGTTGCTGGTCACAACGACGTGTGGCGGTGGCGATGGCGGTGGCAAGCACTGCGATGGCGAACGAGGAAGAGAGGAAGTCGACGACGATTGGAAGAGAGAAAGAGATGGCGACCAACGATTGCTCCCGGTGGTGATGGTCGTGGCAAGCGCGATTGACAGGCAAGATGGAGTCAGATCTGGAATAGGGAAAGAGATGGCAGTCGACGACCGCTGGCGGCGGTGATGGCCATGGCTAGCGCGATCGACGGCGAGGAAGATATGGGTTGCTGGTCGGAAAAGAGAGTGAAGCTTGGAAGAGAAAAGGAAGAGGGAGTGCTCAAGTTTCAGGGAGGAGGAAGAGAGATGGAATCTGAGAGAGAAGGCCTGCGTGAGAAGGAAGATGAGGCGTTTTCCGTGTTTTCAATTTCCACCGTGTTTTGGCTTGAAAACGACCAAAACGATTTTTTCCTGTTTTGCGTTTTCTTCACAATTTTTTTTCTTGTTTTTGAAAATCTGTTTTTGAAAATAACAAAGAGAACATGTTTTGAGTATTTTGAAAAATTGAAAACAGAAAACGGGTCGAAAATAGCAAAGAGAACAGGCCCTAAGTAATTCCAAAATCCCAAATCAGTCTTTCTAATTAACGACAATTTATTATCACTTGTGGGGGCATTCAATTTCAAAATTAAATTATTTAAAAATAAAAATTAAAAACCATAACAAAATCCAAGGGCATACTCCACGCTTTCTACTTGCTTGCGAATCCATCTGCATCTTTCTTCTTCGTGTGGGTCACGGCGAAACCGAAACCCTACCCGCCATTTCCATTATATATGTTTACATATATACGCACTGCTGATACATACAAATTGTCATCCTATTCGCTTCTTTCTCTGGGAAATGGTTTCCAGTGCCGACCGATCCGAATTAGCCTTCTTCGACGTGGAGACCACCATCCCGACCCGACCCGGACAGGGATTCGCGCTCCTCGAATTTGGAGCCATCCTGGTTTGCCCCAGGAAACTGGTGGAGCTCCAGAGCTACTCGACCCTGGTCCGACCCGCTAACCTCTCCCTCATCTCCAGCCTCAGCGTCCGCTGCAATGGCATCACCAAAGACGCCGTCCTTTCCGCCCCCTCCTTTGCCGAAATTGCCGACCGGGTCTTCGATATTCTCCACGGTATGTTCGTGTTTCTAGGGATTCGATTTTGGGTGTTTTTTTGAGGTTTGATTGGGAGGTGGTTGTAGGGAGGATATGGGCGGGTCACAACATACTGAGGTTCGACTGTGCTCGGATACGGGAAGCTTTTGCGGAGATCAACCGGCCGCCGCCGGAGCCCAAGGGCACGATTGATTCGTTGGCTCTGTTAACTCAGAGGTTTGGTAAGAGAGCCGGTGATATGAAGGTATTATCTCTGTTCAAACAGTTCAATTATTTTTTCAGTGACTTGTCTAATTGTAGCCTTAACACAACCTACTAAGTTTCTATCCTAATACGTGGGTCGACTATATAAATTCTAGATCACCTTTCGTTGAGCCTGACACTGGCTGCTGGCCTGCCTACTCCAGGCTTGGGACCAGCACTAGATAACTACAAGCAGAGTTAATTGTAGCCATATCCACTTACTTTTTCTTTTTTTTTAACCAGAGGCCGGTTTAATCTCATTTCCTGAGTTTCAATTGGTTGTCTGAATTTGGGGATAACATTGGAACCTTGCTCTGGATTTGGAAAAATCATTTAAAAGAAAATTATGAATCCTGCTAGGTGTCAGCTGCATGGGTTGGATAGTCAAAAGAGCAACAAAAAAAAAACTCAAATATTAGTGACAAATTCTTCAAAATTTTTAAATGATTTATCCAAATTCAGAAATGGATTGTAGTTTGGCAATGACGTTAAATATGGGATGGGAGAGGTGATTTTTGGAAAATTATAGTCCTTATGCATCAGGATAGAATTTTTATAAATAATTTATATTTTTGTTTCTATGGGTTTATCATAATCAGGCTAAGTATATAAGCTGCCTTGACTCGGCTGAATTTATGTCTCTGAACATTCTGTTTTACATTTCTGGTGGCTCAAATTGAGTTAGTGCATCTTATTTACATCTTTGCAGTCCCATTTATCTTATTTTTACATTCAGAGTTGTCTTCTCTCATCTCTTACTGCTTGGATTTCAATGCTCATGTAGGTTTTGACTTCAGTATTGATCAATTTGTTCTACCCAATCTCTGCTTCTGTCTGTTCCTGCTTTCTGACGTCATTGCGAAAATAAAGCAGTAGCACAATTAGTTAGTGATTTCTTAAGATTCAGATTTTTTTTTTCTCACATGGTTGCTTCAGAAATTCATCTGCGTGCTATATTTTTGAAACTCAAAAAACTTTTTAGGATATTGTTAGGCTTTTTTTTTTTTCGGGGAGGGGGGGGGGGGGGGTGTTGAACATATTTATATGATCTTGTACTGAATTCAAGGAAGACTGGCTAATCAAATGGTGAACTTCGTAATTTTGGAGGCTGCACCCCCCATCCCAGGATATCTACATCATGTCCTTTTTTTACCCGTTTTGGTCTTTTGGAGTTTATCTAAATGGCTGAGCAAAAGGTTGGGTCTAAGGCTCTGTCAAGGATGTGTTCTGATGGCATATTTCCCTGTTCTTATTTGTCTTCAATGTTATTTTTCAGAGTTAGTTGATGTCCATTATCTATGATATCAGAAATTTTCAACTTATGCAGATATGATGGGTTATGGTAATAGCTAGCTAATGGCATTTGATTGGTCCTTTGTTTGGGGTGCTGATGCAACCGAATTGTTCTATACAGATGGCCACACTTGCAAGTTATTTTGAGCTTGGACAGCAAACACATAGGTAATATAATATGCTCTCCACCCCGTTAGAATAGATCTCCATTTCTCCATTCTTTAGTCTTCAACTATAGTGAATATAATGATCACTTGTTTATATTATAAATTCTGACAACTGTATTATAATCTTACATTATGTTATATCTCCTCTTTTTACTTCTTGTCTATTGGTGGGACGGAAAGTTATTTGAATGCAGACTGTTGTTTGGCTGCACCCTTCCCTGTTATTTCCTTTTCTTTTATTCTGCTAGTTTAGGAGGCGGGATGTGGTTCTAGTGCTTCCTGAAGCCTGCTTGTGCTTGACCATCTGTATCAATTTGGCCAGATCTGTCTAAAGCCAACAATTTTTAAGGCTTCTGGGCTAGTAGGATATAACAGATTGGAACACGTGCATGTATTATTTCAGAATGACCAATATACATATTGGCATTCAGAAATCCAGAATGAATCTGCAGTAAGTTTCTAATGAATCTACAATTTGTTGATTTCTCAGGAGTTTAGATGACGTCCGGATGAATCTTGAAGTTCTCAAGTACTGTGCAACAGTACTTTTCTTGGTAAACATTTACTGTTTTTTAAGTTTAAAGCTCTTGCTTTTTAACTAAAGAAATAATGATAATGCTTAGTCCACAGCCAATTGATATCCATTTGAGGTATCAAACCATGTGACTTTAACTGACCTCCTATTTCATTGCAGAATTGCCTCCTTGTTATGTTTGTTAAACTGCATAACTTTAATATTTGATCATTTCTTTTTTTTATTTTTTTAATTTACATCCAATTTATGTTGTTAAGTGAATTGATTATTGTAATGATTTTCCTATTCATCTAGGAATCAAGCCTGCCAGACATACTTACAGCAAACAGTTGGGTTTCTCCAAATGCTACCACAAGAAATCATGCAAATGCAAATGCTTCTCCAGGTGGTATGGTCGTGAACATAAATGCATCTTCATCAAGTGTCAGAAGTGAAAATCACCCATTGTCAGATCATAGGAATGCAAACGTAGAAGCAAAACATCCAATACTGTCTCTTATGGCTCCTCCTAACACACGGGATATTGTTCTGGATCATGCTGAACCCAGTGCAGGTCGGGCTGACCCTTTTGTCATGAGCCGACTAACTGATGAAGTGGAGAGAGAATCCCTTCAACAAGATGACACCATGGATGGAGAATCTAGCTCAGTTTCAGAATCTCCAGAGACTTCTACTGCTGCTGGCTCCAAGGGCTCCAGTGGCTATACTGACTTCTTACAGCCTGATGAAGTTTCTATTCCTTTTATCAATGCATCTCTTGCCCCATTTTTTCGTGGTACTCAAAGAATTCAGATATTGCACAAAAATATTACACTGCAGCTTTGCTGTACTAAGTTGAAAGTGCGGTTTGGAATGAGTACAAAATTTGTTGATTATGCTGGCCGGCCACGGTTGAATTTTGTTGTGGACGCTACCCCAAGACTTTGCCAGGTTTTGGATGTGTGTGATAATCTTGCACAAAAATTGTCTGTAGATTCTGGTAGCAGTTCTGAGTGGAGACATATAGTGACCAGAAAGCCTGGTTTCTTCAACTCACCTATGGTGCGATTGCAGTAAGTTTATCTTCTCCTCAAAGTTCATATATGTATAGTAACTATGCTTTTATACTTCACTGATCTGATACAAAATGGAAATATTAATTAACACACTTTTAAAGTTTTTCATTTTTAACAAATGTGATACTCATTCTACTTTTAGTGCCATTCTAGTGTATCCATTACAAAATGCAAGTTAAATAAGCATCCCTTCATTGCTGACATGTTCATACACATTACATATTGGAAGTTTTTCTTAGGTGCTTGTGGACACATATGCTTCTTCTCCCATTTATTGGCTGTTTCTCTTTCCCAAATGGGGTCAATTCTATTCAATAATAAAGTATGCTCTCCTCATTTTGGCTGGTATTTTCTTTAGATGTGTGATTCTGTTTTGGGGCTTCATTTGAGAATGGGGGAAACACCAAAGAAATTTGGGTTCTACTGGGAACTTTAAGCTGGAATAGGTGTTAATATCTGAATTCCATTCCTTTTATTGTTGTATTTGCAAGAGGCAATAAAGCAGTAACGGCTAATTAGGGAACTCTCTTGCTGTTACTGGAAACTTATCCTCTTCTCTACATGTTTTTCCAGCATAGCTAATGTAGCGGACGGGAATGTTGCCAGATGGTCCACAGAGATATATGAAAAGGAATCTTCTTCCACCCCGCGGAAGCTCGTGTTCAGTAGGTTTGATGTTGTAGAACTTGATTCATTGTTCACTCCTGGCACTTTCGTGGATGCCTACTTCTCCTTGGACACATATGACTATCAGCAGAGTGCTGGTATCCGGCTGGTGGCAAAGAAGCTGATAGTGCATTCTACCTGATCGGTCGTCTTCTATGCAAATTTATAACATGTTTAACTCTTTAGGATTTGTCATTCTAATTTGTTAGGTTAAATAAAATGGAGGTGGATGCTGAAAGTGGAAAAGATAACTGAAGTAACTTGTAAATTCCCAAATTTGTGGGTTCCTTTTGGAGCTTCATGATTATGTTGATGTAACTCCAGTAACCCTTGCTGATAAATTTGCTTATCTGAACAAATTATTCCAGCAATTCTCTGTTCCAAGTTGTTCACTGAGTGTAAGCTTGAGGGCTTTAATTTAGCTGGAAAATTATTTGTCAAAATAGTGAATGCATCTATAAGATTGCTCATGATGACTAGAACATTATAGGATCAAGTTGTAGGAACACTCTCTTTGCAAAAATAAAAGTAAAACTACATACATAAATGACTTTTCTCTGACCCTCATAGATGATAGTCTTATGCGTACTATCTTGTTCAGTTTCATATCCATGATTCGAGCAAAGAACAGACTAGGTCTTTTGGATTGGCACAAAGTTCTATTAAAGTACCATCATTTAGGTTGAAGGTGAAGATTCTTACTCTCTTCCATGTGAGTAGGTGTGGATTTTTTTCTCGTGTCATTTGAAGGCAGAGTTCCATGTGAGTAGGTGCGGATATTTTTCTCAAGTCAGTTCAGGACATCATCAAAATGCTTGACTAGTTGGTGCTAAAGAACTATGAGTTGATGCAGATGTTGTCTAATTCATCTCTAAAACAGATGGAAACTATCCCAGGCCAGCCAGAAAGAAAGAGAGCACAAGGTAAAGAATCGCATGAAAATTGTTCTTTTTTTTTTTTTTTTTTTTTGGTGGGGGTGTGTGTTATCTAACATGATTTGGCAAAAGGCAGTGTCATCTCATGGATTGAAAGAAAGCATTTCAAAACAGCCCTTTTCTGCTATGATATTTTTGTCGTTCCTTCTTATGGATGGCTGCATTGTACAGATGATGGAGAAATCATGGATAGAGATAATTAACACGGTAGAATTTATATGATCCGATTAAATTATCAACTACTGCGTTGCGCTTATCAACATCATCAGCCCGAGTGTAAGTTACGTACCTAGAAATTAGGCCAAACCTAACAATTTGGTATGCCAAACTCTTGTCTCTAACACATGCCTCGGTGCAGATATTTTAGAACACATGGGTTGTTGGTTTGAAGCTATATATAAGCTGAAGAGACTTAGTGCCAAAGATATTGTTGGGTGGGTGCCAGAGATATTTTTCTGAGTCAAATTAGGGTTTATCAGGGGATTAGTAATTGGCATGGATAAGGGAAAGGGCATAGTGAAGAGCAGAGGAGGATTCTATAGAATCCACAACAATGACATTGAAGAAGTGCGCAGCAAAGTGAGGATCCTGCTTTGTGACAGTGATCCTGAGAGTTGTCAAGAAGTTCTCACCCTTCTCTGCAAATGCTCTTATCAGGGTATTATGCATTATCACTCTCTATACTTAACTAAACACAACGCTGCTAAATGTGGTTATCTTGGTAAACCAAATGCATACAAAAAGCACAAACAATAAGATGGGCCTTGATCCCACAAGATGAGATTGGCTACATGGCTTCTAGTAATCCTTTTAAATATTTTGTCTATATTTACGTTCATATTTTCAATATAAAAGAAAATTAGTTGAGGCTTTGAAAGCATGTCGTTGCATTTCTGACCCATCATACGCACTTGGTTCACAGTAACCTCTGCGTGGTCAGCTAGAGATGCAGTTAATGCTTTAACGGTTGAAGGGCCACATGTCGATATCATACTAGCTGAGGTTTACCTTTTGGTGGCCAATGGTGCCAAGATTTTGAAGTACATCACACAAAATGCAGAGCTCAAATCCATTCCACTTATCAGTAAGTTTACTTTTAAGTAAAATTTTTAATTTTCTCTTTATACTCACTTATTTACAAAGCTTTTTAATATTTTCTTTCTACTTGCTTGTTCATAATGTAGCTTAGGAAATCCTAAATTTACTTTTAGTTAAGTTTTTAGCATTTTCTTAGTACTTATTCACAAATAATATAGGAAAATAAGTTCTTATTTGTGAATTGGTTTTGAATTCTCCAGTATATTCAACACCGGATCAAGTATGTGATATTGGCAAGTGCTTGAAATACGGGGCAACCGACTATCTAGTGAAGCCTTTAAGAGAAAATGAGTTGCTCAATCTATGGATGCATATTCGTATAAAATCTTTTCATGGTAAGAATATTTTTTCTTTATTCATGTAATTAATAATATTTTAATACTCTGATACAATGTCTACTAGCATAATAAGTATAGTAAGCTTGAACATTACATTGTTGGAAGACAAGGGAATATAAGAAATATATATATACGAGTAATATTATTTGTTTAGATTAGAGATGGATTTTTAATCTAATTAATATATTTTTATTAAAAAATAAAAAAGTGTAATGTAAACGTGAATACCTATTCTTTTTTATTTTTTATGGAATCGCCGACCGACAATCCTAACAGAATTTCCTCTCTTCTTTACTTTAAATTAAGCTCACGGATCCGTCATTTGTGGCACATTGGAGAGTAATATTTTTTGCAGAGATATCGAAATGTCATGATCATTGTGCTCTGCGCAGTACTGCTCATACCACGGTGTTTGATTAATTGTTACCTGTGTTAATGGCAGGCACCTCCTCGAAAAGGAAGGATCCGGTAGACATGGCGGCGGCGGAACAGAGCCTGCCGGAAAAGGCTGCGAACAGGGAGACGGCGGCGCTGTTCGCCAGCGGGAAAGTCATGGAGAATTGCCGCTCGTCGGAAGAGCGTGTGAAGCTGCTGTCGACCTGATAGGGGTTTCGTCTCTGAGAAGAAGAAGATGGAAGTTGGAAATTGTCGTCTCTCGGAGCTTCCTTAATTCTCTTTCCCTTTTTCTTTTTCTGGTTCTTTGCACGGTGGAATAATGGTTTGCTGTGTTGTTCAATAAACCCCCCCCCCCCTTTGCTCTATCTCGTGGTTGTGGGCATTTCTGTAAATTTCCAGGATGGTAGTTCTTTTTCATGTTTATTTTTCTTTTTTTTATTAAATAACTAGTTTTATATCTTTTTTGATTTATCTTTTGGTAAAAAAAGAAAAAAAGACTTCTCCTAACTATACAACTCTAAAATCATTTTTTCTTTATCATTATTCCGCATATTTTAATTTTTTTTAATATAACAAAAATATTTTTATATTTTATATTTTATTTTCTTTCTTCTTCTATTAGTATGGTGAATTAGCCAAAATTTTGTTATTTTATCCGTCTTTTTTTCAATTCGATAATGATTGGACAATCACTAAAATATAGAGATAGAGAGAGAGAGAGAGAGAAAAGGAGAAGAATAAACTATCAAATTTTACCAATTTGTCAAAGAAAGGAGAAGAATATGGTGTAATTTAAATCATATGACTTTTCACTATACCAATTGTATTATATTAATATAAGATCCCATTCAATGTCAGAAATTCCTATTTTGGTATTTAAAGTTTTACTATTGAAGTTTTTTTAAATACATTTTATTTAAAAATTTAAAATTAATTACTTCACAAAATTTAAACTTGTAACTTCAAAATTGCATTAAAATAAATGAATAATTTTATTGTTATATAAAAATTCTCTTTATTTAAATTTTAAAATATTTATATTTTCAATTAATCGTATATAATATAAAATATCCAACCACTCACCTACTATATATACACCTAGATAACATTTGTTAAAATGAATAAACATTTGTTAAAATAAATAAGATAAGATTTATATCAATATAATATTGAAATACTTTTCGTACTAAAATATGATATGATCAAGGTAAGATTGAAAAATATTTTAAAATTTTTATCATATTATTTTGTATTTTTTTGAAATACATTAAAAAAAAATATGAGTTATAATAGAAACAGTCTCTTTTGTAGAGTAAGGAATCAAGGATAGTAGGCCATGTACAAAGATGACCCATCCCTTACCCTCGCAAAAGCAGGGAGCCTCATGCAATGGGGAACTCCTTTATTTAATCCAAATTCTAGATTGCCTTTTCTCTTTCATTGCTCTAGTTATATCCCTCAAACCACTGTATCTTAACCTTTCTTATAATTCAGATCAAGAGTCTGGCAGCCAGAGCTGGAGTTGTTTTAAATCCTGCTACCCCACTAAGTGCTATTGAATATGTCCTTGATGGTAAGATCTGTTTCTTTATTAAGGTAGTCCTTGTAAATGATATCGAGGAAAATGATCATATTGCTCAGTGTCAATTCTCTGGATACTTTCTTCTTTCCAATGTATCAATGATCAGGTGTGGATTAGCAAAGACTTGTCATTCACGCAGCAAGAAATTATTTAAAATGAATATGGGGAATTTGGGGCAGCTTGATAGATATGCATGATGCTAAATGTTAAATGTGTTTAATAACAGTTCTAAGATAAAAATGACAGACAAGTTAGAATTCATGCAATCCACCCACATAGTGGTGTAAAAGAATATCATTCTAACATAAATTGATAGACAAAATTTGTGCTTAAGTAATTCCATAAAGCAAGATTACATACCTCTTAATGCGCGCTAAATTTAATACGATTGGGCCAACATTCAGTTGCTATTAGATATTGCACGAGGAAAATGTTAATCCTATGAAGTCTTAACATTGCAACGTGGGTTCATGAGATCACATGGAAAAGAATTGTTGGAATGATTTTCTTTGATTGTGAACAGTGGTTGATCTGGTCTTGATTATGTGGGTGTGAACCCCGGATTTGGTGGGCAGAGCTTTATTGAAAGCCAAGTTAAGAAAATCTCAGATTTAAGAAGAATGTGTGCAGAGAAGGTACGATTACGTTCTCATTTCTTGCTTGGAGTCCTCACTAGCAAAGCAAACAATGACATTCTCTCTTTCTTGCAGGGGGTGAACCCCTGGGTTGAAGTAGATGGGTGGAGTGGGCCCAAAAAATGCATGTAAGGTATGCCATTCAGAATCATGAGGTCCTTTTTCTTATGTCAGAGATCTGGCCCTAAAAAACTAAGACTGCAATGGATGATCCTCCCCCAACCCTCAAAAAGCAGAATGTCTGAAGAATCAGATAGATGGTCCTCTTCTCCCCCTTCTTATTCCCAAGGATAAAGATAGTCTCACAATAATGCACGATACATGTGCATCCAGAACCGTTGTAGTGTTTGCATACAAATGTTTAAACTGATGATTTGCCCTACATAACTGTTTCTGGTTGTTACGATGTTGGCAGGTTATTGAGGCTGGCGCCAATGCTTTGGTTGCTGGTTCTGCTGTTTTTGGAGCTAAAGATTATGCTGAAGGTATCAATGAACACGACTATGCTAAGTCCTGAAAGAAATCTTAGTTCTGTATTACTTATTGAATATTAACGTTTGTATGCTGAATGAATGTGTAACAGCAATAAGCCAGCAGAAGGCCCGAAGCTGTGCCAGTATGAAACGAGGTCCATATGACCAACTCAACTTGCAGTTGTGCTTCATTCTCTTCTATGGTATTTCTCACTTGCTTTGTTCTTTGCTGTGATTTGTAGCATTCTCTTTTTCCCTTGGAGTGCAGTCAAATCCTTGGAATTGAGACACAGAATTAGTACCAAATTGTCAAGTCAATACAATATGGAAAATAATATTAGTAATCACTTGTTACATGTTACATTTTAGACTATATAATATAGTAAAAATATCTAAAATACCCCTCACTTAAGGTGAAGAAATAAGGCGGTGAGACGACGTGAAGCGATGAGGCACATGACTAAAATATTTATCACCCAAGATTGTGAGGTGAGAATGAGATGCGAAATTAACTAGCTATGTGACTTCAGACTAACTATTATCATTCATGATATTGTTGTTATTTCAAAACCAAATAAGCGAAGTGTTCACACAGCTTATTCTATTTTTAAAATTACATAAAATTGAAAATTGCATTTTTGTAAAGGTTACTTTGCCATGATTTATTTTACTGTGACTTGATCGTTGGGATACCTTACCACTCCCATACTTTTTTAAAAACGGTTTTTAGCATAGAATAAATATAGTTTTTATAATTAGTTTTTGACTTTTGATCTCATTTTAATACATCTTTGTGAATTTCATTGTTTTTAATGAAGGTAAAAATTTTATAAATTTTTAATTTGTTGATTGGTTAAAGAAG
The DNA here is from genome assembly GCF_014633365.1 of Diospyros lotus. Lineage (NCBI taxonomy): Eukaryota > Viridiplantae > Streptophyta > Magnoliopsida > Ericales > Ebenaceae > Diospyros > Diospyros lotus. Next base: position 2,953,892 of record NW_026267104.1, on the reverse strand, counting down.
GCTGATTGATTAGTTTCAGTTTTTGCTGTTAATTTGTTTTGAGAATTAATGTATTTGAGCAACCTATTTTTATCTATTATTTTGGTTGAGTTTTTGCATCTACATTGCTTCTAGAATTGAGGGAATTGAGGCACATGAGGAGACATTTTTATGGTGATTTTTTAGTTGAATTTATACTTTTGGTTTACTTCCAAAATTGAACCCATATGAACATACATTTTTATCTATTTCTTAGTTTTGATTTTTCCACGTGATTTGTTTTTAAAGTTTTGTGAGCAAATAGTTATATTTTTAAAGTTCAGTGAGTGTCTGTTAAATTTATCTCAAAATTCAGTGAGTAAGTAATTACATTTTTAAATTTTAGTGAGTTTATGTTAAATTATTTAGCCACATGACCATTTTTCGTTAGCTACTTTAGATTTTGTTAGTCATGTAGGCATTTTCCATTTGCAAGATCAAAGGGTGATGTAACGAGTAATGGATGGTTGATGTTGAACAAACTTCAATGAGTAAATAGTAATAATCCAAGTTTTAGTGAGTAAATAGTTACATTGTTAAAGTTCAATGAGTGTATGTTAAATTTACCTGCCAAACCTATGTCCATGTAATTTCATGTTTTTTTGGCATTGTCACTTAAATTTTTTGTTATTTTGATAATACCTTTGAACTTGTATATTTTACTCAATTTAATCCATGTATTTGGACATTTCTTTCGTGTAATAACTCGAACTTTTCATTATTTTGACTATACTTCTAAACATGTATTTTTCAATCAATTTAATCGTTGTACTTTGACATAAATAGAGTGTAACATGTATTTAGTCAACTCACTTTATTTTTTTTTTTTACACATGAAAGTACAATGATTAAATTGACTTGAAAATACAGGTTGAGGAGTTTAATCGAAATAATAAAAAATTCAAATGACTATACTAAAAAAAACATGAAAGTATACTTAGGCAAAAATACGGATTTGACCAAATTTTGACACATTGTAGTAAAATACTTAAGTAGTGTTTGGTAACTAAAATATGAGCCAAAAAAAAGTGAGATTTAAAAAATATTTTGGATAAAAGTGTTGTTGATTATATTTTGAAAGCATAAACAGGCCTTGTCTTTGTTCCATGAGATGCGGAGAGCAAACGTAGAATTGGACCAAGTGGCACTGGTTGCAGCATTATCGGCGTGTGCCCAGTTAGGAGACTTGAAACTAGGTAGGTGGATCCATTCTTACATTGGTGAGACCTTTAGGTACAGAAACCTACCCGTGTTGGTGTCACTGAACAATGCACTAGTACACATGTATGCCAGTTGCGGTCTGGTTGAGGAAGCTTATAAAGTATTCCTAGATATGCCGCGGAGAACATCTGTTTCTTGGACAAGTTTGATCACTGGTTTTGCTAAATAAGGACGAGGAGAAGAAGCTCTCTGTATCTTTTACTGGATGCAGTGCTCTGGAGCAAATGAAGCAAGACCTGATGAGATAACCTTCCTTGGAGTCTTGTCTGCCTGCAGCCATGCTGGCCTTGTTGACGAGGGACGACAACTTTTCAAGTGCATGAATCAGATTTGGAGCATCGAGCCAAGGATTGAACATTATGGGTGCATAGTTGATCTCCTAAAGCAGTGCTGGATTCTTGGATGAAGCATACAGTCTGGTTGAGGCAATGCCCATGAAACCAAATTAATTATATATGCTGTTTGGGGAGCTATTCTTGGCGGTTGTAGAATTCGCAAGAATGTGGAACTTGCCTCCCATGTAGCTCGAAATTTGGCCATTGAGCTTGATGACCCTGACCAAGCTGCTGGCTATCCTGTTCTTTTATCAAACTTGTATGCGACTACTAGAAAGTGGCTGGATGTTGGAACTTGCAACCGTGGGACAAAAGATGGTTGAGATGCGTGTAAAGAAGCCTCCTGGCAGAAGTTGGGTCCAAAAAGATGGAGTCATTCATGAATTTTTAGCAGATGATATGACCCATAAGGATAGACATTTGATCCATAAGTTGCTTGGCGAGATCACTGCAAGTGTCAAATGTGATGGATACGAGAGCCAGCCATCTTAGAGGTGCTTTTGGACAATGAAGAGTAGGACTGGTTATGGAAGCTGTTTTTGGCTTGTGATTCATCTGCATCTAAATCACATGACTTAATCCTTTTAGGAAGGATCTCTTCATCATTTCTCATAACCTGCAAATTTCTGTGAGATTCTTCACATACTTGATATTTTGAGATGGCATTGTTTCAATGGGACAACCAGCAGCACGTGGAAAGTGAAAGGTATCTGATATTCTTTTATTTGATAATCCAGGTATCAGTGCTTACGCTCCCCTAGTCTTAGGCCCACGACCCCCCTCAAAGAATCACAGTCAAGTAAATTCGGGTCTGATCTCAGTCAGCAGAGTCAGTATTGGCTCCAACGACACACAGTCCAACAGGAATTACATCACTTGCATCCAAACTGCTCCTTCCACCACTTCTCAAAAAAGATATCTGATATTCTTGAATGGTCAGGATAGTTGCTGTATATGTCTCATCTTTTTAACCCTCTCAACTCCATATAGTGATTTATGCATGGAATGTTAGCCAACCACAATTAAAATAATTATATTAAATAATACTATAATTTTTACTCAGAAATATAATTACTGTAATACTGTATTTAAATTAACAAAACATAAATATTGAAATAATATTACGTAAAAAAATAAAAACACAATAAAATATAAGGAGATGATAACACTGAGGTTTGTGTAATATATAGTTCTCTTAAAATAGATTCGTCGTCTCATCGAAAATACTAGAGGTTAATTGGGATCTATTTTTTAAGGTATAACAGTTTACAAACTGAGAAGTTAACATAAACTTCAGAGTTTTACAATGAACTTAAATACTATTAAAATTGGAAAAGTTAAGAATTTTATAGATTAATTTTTCTAAGAATTCTAATGATAATTTCCAATTGAAGAACCCTCAATTTATAGAGGATGAGGAAGGAAAGAAAAGGAAGGTGGGGCAGCTAATTGAGGGAAGCGGTCGAAGGCTTCCACAATTATATAAATATAAATATATATATATAATATATATAATGAGGTAGATGATATTTTACTCTTGTGTTTGGTTTTGATAATGAAAAACAAAATCAATTTATTCCCTTATAAGTCATTTGTCAAGAATATGGTTTTCAAACAAAAATTAATTTCAAATAGGTTGTTAAATAAAAAATAATCTATGATTTTATATATTAGTTGGAGATTAGCAAAAACAATTATTAAGATTTAAAATAATCTCCTAAATTATTTTTTATAAATTGGTTTTGAATCATTGAATAAATGAAACAAAATGTTTTAAAGACAAAAGACCATGTATGTTCTTGATAATTGATGTTTTTGCCTTTAATATAATTTTAATGATGAAAATTTTTTAATGACAAAAATCCAATTGCATTTTAATGGTGAAAAATAATTATTTTTGATGATGAAGTTATTTTTTTAACTTGGTGTTTCAAATTATTTTTATGTGATAAATTAAGCATAATAATAATTTTATCAAATTAATGTCAATATCTTGTTATAAATCTCTTAATGACAATTAAAATATTTTGTTTGATCAAAATCGTTGAAAGAAAATTAAATCAAATGCCAAAATGTCTAGTGATCAATTTTTTATTGGCATTTAGAATATTATGTTTCTAATTTGTTGAGTCAACTTGATCATATTAATTAAGTTTTGATGATTAACAAAAATATTTTTATGATATAAATGTATTTGTTTCTCATATAAAAAAAATAAATTTATTTTGAACTAAAAATTGGTATAAAGAGTAAATTTATTTTGAATTAAAGGTGGATTGTTTTTATACATATTTATTTCTTTTGATAATTTATGTCTCAAAAGTTTATGTTTGAATTTTCATTTATTGATAAATACTTTTATTACTTATGTAAAAAGTATATTTATTTTGAATTAAGAGAGAATTACTTTTAGATATATTTTCTCTTTCTCATACAAAAGTAAATTTATTTTAAATTAAAAAGAATTAATTTTTGACATATTTTCTCTTATTCATGTAAAAAGTAAATTTATTTTGAATTAAAAGAGATTGTTTTTTAGATATGTTTTCTTGTTTTAATCATTTATGTCTCAAAAACTTATATTTGAATTTTAAAATCTTGATTTCTTATGCAAAAAGTAAATTTATTTTGAATTAAAGGTGAGACGTGTTTTTTTATTATTTGAGAAAGTCTAAACATTTTTTTAATTTCAAATTTCATATTAACCCTTTCTTTAGTAGCTAAAATGCTTATAAATACCCTCAAACTCATTTTTTGAGTATCCATTGCACATCTAAAGCTCTTAAACTTATTTTCAAGCATTTCAAGGCTCTCAAAGATTTATTGTTCATCCATCAAAGAGCCACAAGACAAGAGGAGAAAAGTTCTTTAAGTCTTTTACTACAAATTCAAACTTCTCCATTTGAGGTTACAAATTTATGTATTTATTTAAATATTATTGCCTTGTATAATTTGTTCTTAATTGCTTATTTGTGTCCAAATGTGAACAAATTATTTGTAAATATTTAAATTATTATTAAGGATTGTATAAGTTTCCTAGATCCGTTAAAATCTAAGTGAATCTAGTTTTCAAGGTAAGATAAGGAGAAAATCTTGATGTAATGGTTGCCTAGAACCCATTGTAATCTAGGTGTATATCTAGTTTCCAATGTGAATTAATGTGGAAATCTTGGTGATTTTGATCTAGTGGAACCCCAAGGGTTGTTAGACCTTCGGAGAGTGGACTAGGTGTATGTGAAGACACCGAACCATTATAAATTGTTTTGTGCCTCATTATATTTATTTTTATTATATTTTGTGGCTTACATTTATTATTAATTTCAAATATAATTTATTATATTGATCAAATATATATTTTTCAATAAAATCATTAATCAAGAATATTTATTAAAATTGAGAAAAATTTTAATCACTCAATTCACCCTATTTTAAGTGGCCAAACCCTAAGGGACCAACATAATTGATTTAAAAACATGTTAAATGAGAATTATTATTATTATGCAATCTAATGTTAAAGATCTTATGAAAAATTATTTGATGTTATTTAAAATGTTATATTTTTATTTGATTATAAATATTGTACCAAAATTATTTAAAAGCTAAAAGAAAAATTATTATACAAAGTGCTGCCCCAACACTAGAACCCACATAAGCACTTACATAAAAGTAAGGAACTACTCCACCTAAAAGCCTCTTTGTTTATGTACGTGCAAACTAATATATATAGTGATCTGTCGAATATTTGTTCTAATTTATCGATTGGCAAAACCTTTGCAATGAAACTGTCGACTAGCCTATTCTCATTTGTCAACGGACAAAACCTTTGCAATGAAACTGTTGACCGTTTTCATATTTTTCAATTGAATTTCAAATTTTAACTAACTAGTCAATTGATGCTCTTTATCTGTTGATCGTTTCTATGGCTAAAAGCCTTCAATGCCTAGTTTTGCAGGTCCAACGGTCACAAACGATTATATTTCTATTTAATTTTTTGGGAGATTTATAAATACAAATTAAATATGATCTTAAAAAGACTAATGAATGAAAATAAAATGAAATGAGCTTACAAATTATTTACATCTTCTCAATTGTAATTGTGTTTTAAATTTTTTCTCTCAAAAGTATTGATCTTAATTTGTATTTTATCATTCAAACCTTATTTTTATTTTGAAAAATCTTGTAACTAAGAGATTCATCTCTTAGATTCTCACTTATTGTATATTTCTTGTATTTCCTATATTGGGTAGCTAGAGGGCTCACTTGTCCAAGTAGGAGGTTTGTAAATTCCTACTGATTAATGTTAGAGGGTCTATCGATTTTGGTAGGAGGATTAGTGGATTGATTTACAAAATCCTTAATAAAAAGTTAAGATAATAGATTAGGTTTGGTTTAAGGCGAACCACTATAAATCTTTGTGTTTATCTCTTGCTTATATTTTTTTGTTTTATTTTTACTTCAAACATTTCAATAATCATCACTTGCATCATATTCTTATTTGTTTTGAAAAAGATTTCAAATTTTTAAATTAATTTTTAAATAACCCAATTTACTCCCTCTCTTAGTTGGTGCCATAGTATTTCAAAACTAACAGTAGACTCTTTTTATATATATTAAAAATTAAAATAATAATTTATATTATATCTCAACATTATTAATTTTAATTAATCTTCTTATTAACTTCAACATTATTAATTTTAATCAACCGTCCTATACAATGCATGTATAGTATATTTTCATATTTCAGCGCATAATGCATCTTTTATAATTTTTTTTAATTTTATAATAATATAAATTATATATAATAATATACATGTCTTAAATTATTTTTTAATTTATTTTATATTTATCTAAATATCAATTTGAACATATAAATATACAAATATTTCAAAATTTTCGAGGAGGAATTCTGCAGGTACTGAAGTACCATTCTCAGCTCTGAAAAGGTGGTTCAATAATTAATAGAACTGACACTACGAATAATAAATTGGTGTTTATGTTGATCATATTGATTGATGAATGAGTGAAGAAAAGACAAGGGAACCTTTGACGTCAGGAACCTTATATATAGCTTGTCTTCGTCATTATCTCTTTGCCAAAACCTTCTTTATAATATATATATATATATATATATTTTAAAGGAAACTTCTCGGAGAAGCTTTAACAAAAAACAAAAAAAAAAACTTTTCAGAGAAGTTTGACAAAAGAAATAATCTATATAATAAAGCAAGAAGATTTTTGAAATTGAGAGACAAATGTGAGGGGGACATTTTTTGAATGGTTGAGATGAGTTCTGATTTTCCATCAATGGCTGAGTTTTGATATTTTTCCCCCCAAAACCAGTTCACAGCTCACACGCACAGTTCATCCTCACAGCTCATTCTCACAGCTCACACGCACACACTCTGCTTCAACGGTTGAGATCCACGCCCCCCCCTCTCGGCGCGCGGCCGCCCGCCCAAAAGCATCCCATCATGCCTCTCTCTCTGTTTCCCTCTCTGCCTCTCTATCTCCCTCTCTGTTTCCCACTCGCCCGCCATTGTTGCCCACGCCCACACTGCATCTCTCTCTCCCTCTCTCTTTCTCTCTCTCACCCGCGACCGTCGTCGCCCCTCGCCCACACCGCCTCTCTCTCTCCCTCTCTCTTTCTCTGACTTAACCATTGTCTCTCTCCCTCAGCCTCCGCGTAGCCCACCCACGCCATCGTCGCCGCCGCGTCCCTGCATCGTCGCCCACTTCCAGGGTCCTCTCTCTCTCTATATATATATATAGATTTCTGTATTTGGTGTTCACTTCCAGGTCTTCATTTTAATTTAGTGTTAATTTAATTTAGTTTAGTGTTAGTTTAGTGTTAATTTAATTTAATTTAGTTTATGTGTGTATTTGATTATGTGTGTATTTTATTTAGTTTATTTAGTTTAGTTTACTCTTTTATGTTTTAATTTAGTGTATTACACGTGTGTGTGTGTGTGTTAATTTAATTTAGTGTATTATGTTTAATTTAGTGTATTATATAGATTTACTGTTTTATTTAGTTTATTTAGTTTAGTTTACTGTTTTATGTTTTAATTTAGTGTATTACACGTGTGTGTGTGTGTGTTAATGTATATTTGATTATGTGTGTTAATTTAGTTTAGTGTAAATTCATTTAGTGTTAATTTAATTTAATTTAATTTAGTGTTAGTTTAGTGTAAATTAATTTAGTGTTAATTTAATTTAGTTTAGTTTATGTAAACAAATATGTGTGTTAATTTATGTACATTTCATTATTTCTATCCTATTATTTTGTGTATTTTTTATAGTGTTTTATGTTTAATTTAGTGTATTATATAGATATACACGTGTGTGTGTTAATTTACTGTTTTATGTTTTGTGTACATTTAATATTTTAAAATTATTAATTTAGTGTATTATATAGATTTACTGTTTTATTTAGTTTAGTTTACTGTTTTATGTTTTAATTTAGTGTATTACACGTGTGTGTGTGTGTTAATGTATATTTGATTATGTGTGTTAATTTAGTTTAGTGTAAATTCATTTAGTGTTAATTTAATTTAATTTAATTTAATGTTAGTTTAGTGTAAATTAATTTAGTGTTAATTTAATTTAGTTTAGTTTATGTAAACAAATATGTGTGTTAATTTATGTACATTTCATTATTTCTATCCTATTATTTTGTGTATTTTTTATAGTGTTTTATGTTTTGTGTACATTTGATATTTTAAAATGTTATTGTATTAATTTAGTGTATTATATAGATATACACGTGTGTGTGTGTGTGTGTGTGTTAATTTAGTGTGTTAATTTAGTTGAGTGTAAATTCATTTAGTGTTAATTTAATTTAGTTTAGTGTAAATTAATTTAGTGTTAATTTAATTTAGTTTCGTTTATTAACTTAGTGTATTTCATTTAGTGTATGTGTTAATTATGTGTATTTGATTATTCATTATGTACATTTGATTTAGTGTATTTCATTTAGTGTATGTGTTAATTATGTGTATTTAATTTAGTGTATTTTTTGTACATTTGATATTTGATATTTTAAAATTATTAATTTTTTGTACACGTGTGCCATCGCCCCCGTTGCCCCTACAGTCGCTCACACCTGCCGTCGTTGCCACCCGGCCACAGTGCAGCTCGCCTCGCCGTCCCTGTCGCCCCTGCCAACGCCACATATATGTGTATGTATTTCTATGTATGTATGTAATGTACGCCATAAATAATGGTGTTCGTTGTTTAAATATATTTTGTGTTTGTTGCTCATTATTAGATTGTGAAGGAAGTTGTCAAATGTTTAATGTTTTCAGTTTGGAATCTAATGTTTGCAAATCTATGTATACATTTCTATTTGTTGTTCTTTGTTTAATGTTTATGTATGCACATAAGCAATATAATGTTTCCTGTTTATATTTTATGTTTACAAATATATTTTGTGTGTTTGCTGCTCTCGAGTTACGTTTGGAATCTAATGTTTAATATTTATGCAAGATCTTAATGTTTAATCCATTTGACAAAAACGCTCTCATCTCAAATGAACTCCATTTGCATTAATATTTAATACAAGATTTCTTTCCTATTGATTCCCACTCCACTTCTCATTTCACTTCATTTTTTAACTGTTTCCTTCTTTTTACTCATTTCTGCAAAGATTTCTTTCACATAATTTTTAATGCAAGATCTTATGGTGCGTTTGATAATCATGGAAAATGAGGGTGGAATTCATTTTTCATCTAAATTTCAGGAAATTCTATCAAACAACTTTTTAATTTCATGGAATTCGAATTCCATTTTAGTTCAAAAAATGAATATTTTCCTTGAAATCAAATAATTGAAATTTCTAGGAATTGGGGTGAGAATTGGAATTCCATGGAATTGAAATTCCACCCTCATTTTCTAACTTTATCAAACGCACCCTTAATGTTTAATCCATTTGCAGATAATGTTTAATCCATATAGATTAATAGAAATGCATATGTATAGCGTTTCTGTCAAATTTTTAATTAATGAACGTTTCTCTCTTTATTTGAGTGTTTTGTCAAATGAAGTGAGATGGAAGCATTTCTATCAAATGTATTTCTATTAAATGGTTTCTGTCAAGATTTTACTGTCACTTGAATGAGCATTTCTATCAAAAGATACTCTATTGTTAATTAAAAATTTAATTTATGTATGTGTACATAGCAAAAGATGTTGTGTATGTATATGGGCATCAAAAGGTGCTCCATGGGTGGCAATTTTTTAAAATTTTTAATTAACATTAATTGATTATGTGCATACATAAACATTAAACAGTTTATGAGCAAACTAATGTGTATGTGTATGCACAGTAGCAAACTTATATGTATATACATAATGTTTAGAAGCAATTAAAATATTATGGACTACACTACATTATGCACAGATGCTCACGTTTAAAATGTTTTTAAATTTTCAGTTTGGAATCTAATATTAAGTATTCTAAATATCAATTTTTAAAAAAATTATGGATTATATAACATTTGAAATTTTTTAAATAAAAAAAAAAACAATCGTGTAAGTCATAAATGATTTAATTTCAAAAGAAATAAAAACTTCTTTCTTTAATGGTGATGAAAGGCGATTTTAAATCGAAATTGGTTATTAAAAAAAAAATCATTTATTTGTGTTATTTTTTTATTTTATTAATTCTATTTTTTATTTTATTATAATCAAAATTTTTTTAATTAAAATAACATAAAAAAAACGTATTCCCTAACCAAGAGTTTCTGACCCATGGGGGTTGGGGAACACAAGGGTTCCCAACCACTCACGGTCAAGAACCCAAAGTTCTTCGACCCCGAATCAAGTTTCCTCCATTGATGGCCACGGCCATGGCGACCAGCAACGGGCGGCGATTGCCATGGACTTTCCAACTGATAATTATTCATACTAGGTTTTGATTTTAATTTTAATTTCATGTATATTTTGATATGTATATTTACAATAAATGTACTAATCTATATTTTTTTTTGTTTCACAAATTACCAGATTATTGTGCATGTTCCTCATTGGGGATACATACAAGTTGATACGAAGACTTTTTGGAAAGTAATGAGGAGGAAGTTCATGCAAACACATGTTTGAGGACAGTTATTGACACATTTTTTGTAAAGCATACATATTTTGTAAAGCTTTAACCTACTTTTTGTAAAGCTTACAAATTTTAACCCACTTTTTGTAAAATTTTAACCCTCTTTTGATGAATAACAATATAATGTTTATTTTTCTTATGTAATTATAATTTGATTGGCAACAGTAGAAATTATAATTTGACTGGCAACAATAGCATCAACTTTTAATTTAATTTGTTTAGATTATAGAGCATTTTTTTTAATTTAACTTTTTTTTTATTATACAACGTTATACAATTATTTTAATTTTTATTTTTATTCAAAATTTAGTCATAATATTATTTACGTCGTGCCTTTAGGCACGGGCATTCCCTAGTATATATATAATATAAGATAAATTACATAAAACCTTTCTACATTTGGGTCATGTGTAATTTATTTTTTATATTTTTTATTATATCAAAAACCCGATTACACTTTTAAAATATTATAATCTGTCGCAATTTATTGTTATTTTACATAATTTTGTATAATAATTTACATATAAAATATAAAATTTTATATACAAAATTTTAGTATATCAACAAAATATAAAATTTTACATTAATCAACTAGTAAATTGCATGAAATTATGTAAAATAACAATAAATTATAACTGATTACAATATTTTAAAGGTATAAAGAGATTTTTTGATATAATAAAAAATATAAAGATAAGTTACACATAATTCTAAATGATATAATTATTTATCCTATTAAAGAAACTTCCTAGATAAGTTTTGAGAAAAGAGAAAAAGAGAATGCTTCTGGTGGAAGCTATTGGGGGGGGGGGGGGGGGGGGGGGGTTTGTGATTTTGAATTTTTTTATATATTATGTATTTATATATCTGATTATTGATGATTATTTTTTATATAATTTTATAAAAATACATATTATGTATATTAGATATACATAATAAAAGACAATTTTTTTATTTGATATTATCTAATATTATGTATATTAGATATTATGTATTTTTTTATGACAATTTTTTTATGTATTTTTTTATAAATTCCCGTTAGTCTTTGTAATTAACGACAATTTTTTATCACTTTGAGGGGGGCATTCAATTTCAAAATTTAATTATTTGAGGAATTAAATTAAAAACCATCTGTACCTTTCTTCTTCGCGTGGGTCATGGCGAAACCGAAACCGTACCCGCCTTTTCCATTCTATATGTATACATATATACGCACTGATGATACATACAAATTATCATCCTATTTGATTTCTTCTCCGACGAACACAGCTCTGGGAAATGGTTTCCAGTGCCGACCGATCGGAATTAGCCTTCTTCGACGTGGAGACCACAATCCCGACCCGACCCGGACAGGGACGGGCGCTCCTCGAATTTGGAGCCATCCTGGTTTGCCCCAGGAAACTGGTGGAGCTCCAGAGCTACTCGACCCCGGTCCGACCCGCTAACCTCTCCCTCATCTCCAACCTCAGCCGACGCCGCAGTGGCATCACCAAAGACTCCGTCCTTTCCGCCCCCTCCTTTGCCGAAATTGCCGACCGGGTCTTCGATATTCTCCACGGTATGTTCTTGTTTCTAGGGATTCGATTTTGGGTGTTTTTTTGAGGTTTGATTGGGAGGTGGTTGTAGGGAGGATATGGGCGGGTCACAACATACTGAATTTCGACTGTGCTCGGATACGGGAAGCTTTTGCTGAGATCAACCGGCCCCCGCCGGAGCCCAAGGGCACGATTGATTCGTTGCCTCTGTTAACTCAGAGGTTTGGTAATAGAGCCGGTGACATGAAGGTATTATCTCTGTTTAAACAGTTCAATTATTTTTTCAGTGACTTGTCTAATTGTACCCTTAATATAACCTACTTTATAGCGTTTGAAAAAAAACTGGTGCCCCCAGCTTTTGCAAGAGAAGTTAGTGCGTTGACCCATTTAATTTACTATTTTATTCTCAAATATTTTAATATTTACACCCTTGTCTCTCTTCTCCCATCTTCCCTCAAGTTTTTGTCATTACCGTCGCCCCTTCTCCAGATCCATTGTCGTCGTCGTCCAATTGGGCGGTCGCAAGCCGTTATCAGGTTGATGGGTCGTGCCCGTCGATCGCCGCCCTCATCGGCCGCTCCTTCAACTTCTCCTCCATCGTCGATCATTTGTTGCCCCATCGATCGTTATCTGTTGCTGTCCCCACCCTCATCTCCTCCTCTCTCGTGCTACGTGTATATATGCATATATATATATAACAGCAATAAACATAACTTAACAATTCTTTTAAATTAAATATATAATTATTAATTAATAATTTAAAAATACATTTATTCAGATACATTATTAGTTTAAATAATATTTAACTTTTAACTTAAAATTAAATAACTTAAAAGTTATGAAAAAAGAAAGGGATAAGCGAAGCACCCTCTAAGTTTCTATCCTAATACGTTGGTCGAATATATAAATTCTAGAATCTAGATCACCTTTCGTTGAGCCTTACGCTGGGTGCTGGCCTGCCTACTCCCAGCTTAGAACCAGCTCTAGATAACTACAAGCAGAGTCAGGGTCAGCCCAAGACATAGGCCACTGAGGCCTATGCCTAGGGCCCCCCAAAAATTTGGGGCCCCAAACACCCCCCCCCCCCCCCACACACACACACAGAGAATTTGGGGCCCCCAAAAAAATCCCCCTCCAAAATTTGGGACCCCAAACAGCCACCGCTCAGCGCCCATCTCCCTCCCCCCATACACGGAGATATGGGGCCCCCCAAAAAAATCCCCCCCCCCCCCCCCCCCCCCGAACAGACTCAGAAAGAGAACAAACCATCTCCCCTCCTCAAAAAAAAAAAAATAAATTAGGAGTCTCCAAAAAAATAGAGCGCCCCACCCTCAAAAAAAAAAAAAATTATTTTCGCCTAAGGCCCCACTGGACCTTGGGCCGGCCCTGAGCAGAGTTAATTGTAGCCATATCCACTTACTTTTCTTTTTTTATAAACCAGAGGCCGGTTTAATGTCATTTCCTGAGTTTCAATAAGTTGTCTGAATTTGGGAATAACATTGGAACCTTGCTCTGGATTTGGAAAAATCATTTAAAAGAAAATTCTTAATCCTGCTAGGTGTCAGCTACATGGGTTGGATAGTCAAAAGTGAAAAAAATATCTTAAATATTAGTGACAAATTCTTCAAAATTTTTAAATGATTTATCCAAATTCAAAAATGGATTGTAGTTTGGCAATGGCGTTAAATATGAGATGGGAGCGGTGATGTTTGGAAAATTATAGTCCTTATGCAGCAAGATAGAATTTTTATAAATAATTTATATTTTTGTTTCTATGGGTTTATCATAATCAGGCAAAGTATATAAGCTGCCTTGACTTGGCTGAATTTATGTTTCTCAACATTCTATTTTAGGATTCTGGTGGCTCATATTGAGTTAGTGCATCTTATTTACATCTTTGAAGTCCCATTTATCTTATTTTTACTTTCGGAGTTGTCTTCTCTCATCTCTTACTGCTTGGATTGCAATGCTCATGTAGGTTTGGACTTCAGTATTGATCAATTTGTTCTACCCAATCTCTGCTTCTGTCTGTTCCTGCTTTCTGACGTCGTTGTTGTCGAATGTAAAGCAGTAGCACAATTAGCTAGTGATTTCTTTAGATTCAGAATTTTTTCTCTCACGGTTGCTTCAGAAATTCATCTGCATGCTATATTTTTTAAACTCAGAAAACTTTTTAAGATATTGTTTGGCTTTTTTGTTTTTGGGCGGGACAGGGGAAGTTGGGGGGGGGGGGGGGGGGTTGAATCTTGTACTGAATTCAAGGAAATCTGGCCAATCAAATGGTGAACTTCGTAATTTTGGAGGCTTCACCCCCCATTCCAGGGTACATCATGTCCTTTTTTTACCCGTTTTGGTCTTTTGGAGTTTATCTAAACGCCTGAGCAAAAGGTTGGGTCTAAGGCTCTGTCAAGATGTGTTCTGATGGCATATTTCCCTGTTCTTATTTGTCTGCAATGTCATTTTTCAGAGTTAGTCGATGTCCATTATCTATGATATCAGAAATTTTCAACTTATGCAGATATGATGGGTTATGGTAATAGCTAGCTAATGGCATTTGATTGGTCCTTTGTTTGGGTTGCTGATGCAACCGAATTGTTCTATACAGATGGCCACACTTGCAAGTTATTTTGAGCTTGGACAGCAAACACATAGGTAATATAATATGCTCTCCACCCCGTTAGAATAGATCTCCATTTCTCCATTCTTTAGTCTTCAACTATAGTGAATATAATGATCACTTGTTTATATTATAAATTCTGACAATTGTATTATCATCTTACATTATGTTATATCTCCTCTTTTTACTTGTCGTCTATTGGTGGGACAGAAAGTTATATGAATGCAGATTGTTGTTTGGCTGCACTCTGCCCTGTTATTTCATTTTTTTTTTATTCTTCTAGTTTAGGAGGCGGGATGTGGTTCTAGTGCTTCCTGAAGCCTTCTTGTGCTTGACCATCTGTATCAATCTGGCCAGATCTGTGTAACGCCAACAATTTTTTAGGTTTCTGGGCTAGTAGGATATAACAGATTGGAACGGGTGCATGTATTATTTCAGAATGACCAATATACATATTGGCATTCAGAAATCCATAATGAATCTACAGTAAGTTTCTAATGAATCTACAATTTGTTGATTTCTCAGGAGTTTAGATGATGTCCGAATGAATCTTGAAGTTCTCAAGCACTGTGCAACAGTACTTTTCTTGGTAAACATTTACTGTTTTTTTAAGTTTAAAGCTCGTACTTTTTAATTAAAGAAATCTTGATAATGCTTAGTCCACAGCCAATTGACATCCATTTGAGGTATCAAGCCATGTGACTTTA
Source organism: Diospyros lotus (assembly GCF_014633365.1). Lineage (NCBI taxonomy): Eukaryota > Viridiplantae > Streptophyta > Magnoliopsida > Ericales > Ebenaceae > Diospyros > Diospyros lotus. The sequence continues at coordinate 2,938,353 of NW_026267104.1, read as the reverse complement.
ACTGACCTTATATTTCATTGCAGAATTGCCTCCTTGTTATGTTTGTTAAACTGCATAACTTTAATATTTGATATATATTTTTTATTTACATCCAATTTATGTTGTTAAGTGAGTTGATTATTGTAATGCATTTGCTAGATTGGTTATTTAGCAAATTACCAAATTTTCCTATGCGTCTAGGAATCAAGCCTGCCAGACATACTTACAGAAAACAGTTGGGTTTTTCCAAATGCTACCGCAAGATATCATGCAAATGCAAATGCTTCTCCAGGTGGTATGGTCGTGAACATGAATGCATCTTCATCAAGTGTCAGAAGTGAAAATCACCCATTTTCAGATCATAGGAATGCAAACGTGGAAGCAAATCATCCAATACTGTCTCTTATGGCTCCTAACACAGGGGATATTGTTCCGGATCATGCTGAACCCAGTGCAGGTCGGGCCGACCATTTTGTCATGAGCCCACTAACTGATGAAGTGGAGAGAGAATCCCTTCAACCAGATGACGCCATGGATGAAGAATCTGGCTCAGTTTCAGAATCTCCAGAGACTTCTACTGCTGCTGGTTCCGAGGGCTCCAGTGGCTATACTGACTTCTTACAGCCTGATGAAGTTTATATTCCTTCTATCAATGCATCTCTTGCCCCATTTTGTCGTGGTACTCAAAGAATACAGATATTGCACGAAAATATTACACTGCAGCTTTGCTGTACCAAGTTGAAAGTGCGGTTTGGAATGAGTGCAAAATTTGTTGATTATGCTGGCCGGCCACAGTTGAATTTTGTTGTGGACGCTACCCCAAGACTTTGCCAGGTTTTGGATGTGTGTGATAATCATGCACAAAAATTGTCTGTAGAGTCTGGTAGCAGTTCTGAGTGGAGATACATAGTGACCAGAACGACGGGTTTCAACTCACCTACGGTGCGATTGAAGTAAGTTTATCTTCTCCTCAAAGTTCATATATATATTAACTATGCTTTTATACTTCACTGATCTGATACAAAATGGAAATATTAATTAACACAGTTTTTCTTTTTTAACCAATGTGATGCTCATTCTACTTTTAGTGCCATTCTAGTGTATGCATTACGAAATGGAAGTTAAATAAGCATCCCTTCATTGCTGACATGTTCATACACATTACATATTGGAAGTTTTTCTCAGGTGCTTCTGGACACATATACTTCTTCTCCCACTTATTGGCTGTTTTTCTGTCCCCAGTGGGGGTCAATTCTATTCAATAACAAAGTATGCTCTCCTCATTTTGGCTGGTATTTTCTTTAGATGTGTGATTCTGTTTTGGGGCTTCATTTGAGAATGGGGGAAACACCAAAGAAACTTGGGTTCTACTGGGAACTTTAAGCTGGAATAGGTGTTAATATATCTGAATTCCATTCCTTGTATCGTTGTATTTGCAAAAGGCAATAAAGCAGTAACGGCTAATTAGGGAACTCTCTTGCTGTTACTGGAAGCTTATCCTCTTCTCCACATGTTTTTCCAGCATAGCTAATGTAGCAGACGGGAATGTTGCCGGATGGTCCACAGAGATATATGAAAAGGAATCTTCTTCCACCCCGCGGAAGCTCGTGTTCAGTAGGTTTGATGTTGTAGAACTTGATTCATTGTTCACTCCTGGCACTTTCGTGGATGCCTACTTCTCCTTGGACACACATGACTATCAGCAGAGAGCTGGTATCCGGCTGGTGGCAAAGAAGCTGATAGTGCATTCTACCTGATCGGTCGTCTTCTATGCAAATTTATAACATGTTTAAATCTTTAGGATTTGTCATTCTAATTTGTTAGGTTAAATGAAATGGAGGTGGATGCTGAAAGTGGAAAAGATAACTGAAGTAACTTGTAAATTCCCAAATTTGTGGGTTCCTTTTGGAGCTACATGATCGTGTTGATGTAACTCCAATAACCCTTGCTGATTAATTTGCTTATCTGAACAAATTATTCCAGCAATTATCTATTCCAAGTTGTTCACCTAGTGTAAGCTTGAGGTCTTGAATTTAGTTGGAAAATTATTTGTCAAAATAGTGAATGCATCTATAGGGCTATCTCCAACGGCGTTGTTATTTCTGCTCGCCAGGCCGAATATAGGGAGCCAAGCCCAAATTGAAGCCTCCAACGGATCTCGTCATCGCCAAATTCCTGGCGAAGCTCAAAAGCATCGCCAGATGTGGCGATTGAAATCTTGCCATCCCACCAGCGACCAACGGAGGCTTGCTGTTCATCGTTGGAGGCTGCAGCGACCAGCGGAAGCGCCGCCGTTAATGGCAACGAGCAGAACGATCTGCGGTGGCAACGAGCAGAATGACCAGCGGTGGTGCTTGCGCGGCTTGCTGTTTGGTTTGTGATTTTGTTTCTGTTTTTTTTAATTTATTTATTTGTGTATTGAGTGAGTGATATTGTGTATTTGTATACTTAGTTATTGATTTATGTATTTGATTATTAAGTTTGTGTATGTATGTATTTGATTATTTTGTATATTTGATTATTAATTTTGAATGTATGTGATTATTTTGTGTATTTAATTATTAATTTTGTGTAAAGTAAAATAAATAAAATTAAAATTTATTAATAAATAAATAAAATAAGAAATGAAATAGAAAAAAATGATATGGAGTGTGATAAGAACACTAATAATTTTAAAAATAATATCAAAATAAAGAATAAATTATTTATAATATAATAGAGATTGAGATAGAGATTTCATGAATAATTTAAGATTATTCATGATGACTAGAACATTATAGAATCAAACTGTACAAACACTCTCTTTACAAAAATAAAAGTAAAACTACATGCATAAATCACTTTTCTCTAATTGTCACAGACAATAGTCTTATGAGTGCTATCTTGTTCAGTTTCATATCCATGATTCGAGCAAAGAACAGACTAGATCTTATGGATTGGCACAAAGTTGTATTAAAGTACCATCATCATTTAGGTTGAAGGTGAAGATTCTTAGTCTCTTCCATGTGAGTGAGTAGGTGTGGATTTTTTTTCTCATGTCATTTGAAGGCAGAGTTCCATTCCATGTGAGTAGGTGCGGATATTTTTCTCAAGTCACTTCAGTACATCAACAAAATGCTTAACTAGTTGGTGCTAAAGAACTATGAGTTGATGCAGATGTTGTCTAATTCATCTCTAAAACAGATGGAAACTATCCCATGCCAGCCAGAAAGAAAGATAGCACAAGGTAAAGAATCACATGAAAATTATGCCTTTTTTGGAGGGGTATCTAACATGATTTGGCAAAAGGCAGTGTCATCGCATGGATTGAAAGAAAGCATTTCAAAACAGCTGACAACCCTTTTCTGCTATGATATTTTTGTCTTCCCTTCTTATGGATGGCTGCATTGTGAAGATGACGGAGAAATCATGCATAAAGATAATTAAAGAGGTAGAATTTATATGATCAGATTAAATTATCAACTATTATGTTATACTCGGTTTGAAAGCGTGTCGTTGCACTTCTAACCCATCATATTGTAACTTTTGCGTGGTCAAGTAGAGATGTAATTAATGCTCTAATGGTTGAAAAGCCAAAACTCGATATCATACTATATGAGGTTTGCCTTTTGGTTGCCAATGATGCTAAGATTGAAGTACATTACACAAAATGCAGAGTTCAAACCCATTCCATTTATCACTAAATTTACTTTTAAGTAAAGTTTTTAATATTTTCTTTGTACTCACTTATTCACAAAGTAACGTAGGAAATCTTAAGTTTACTTGTAGATAAGTTTTTAACATTTTCATGGTACTTATTCACAAATAATGTACGAAAATAAGTTTTTATTTGTGAATTAGTTTTGAATTCTCTAATATATTCAACATCTGATCAATTATGTGATATTCGACTATTTAGGAAAACTCTTGAGAGAAAATGAGTTGCTCAATCTATGGATGTATATTTGTATAAGGTCTTTTCATAATAAAAATATTTTTTTTTGTGCTAATAATAATGATTTAGTATTCTAATACAATTTTAACTAATATAATAAATACGATAAACTTAAGCATCACATTGTTAGAAGAGGAGAATATAATAAATATATATCTCATTTTATTCAAGAATCAATTTAATTTTACTTTACAAACATAAACTACATAACTTGATATTTATAAAAAATTTATTCGTAAATTTATCACAAATTAAATACACATGCCATGCTACAAATCACTTTTTTTGCACATGCACACACAATAATCTAAATACTTTTTAACATTCTTAAGACGACTCTTGGATCTTCTATTCCATGTGATTAGTCTTGAATATTTAAGTTTTTTTTTTTTTTGCAATTCCATGTCATTTGACAGACCCCCCTAATCCTGCATATGATTTTGTAGCAGGGCTTCTTCTAATTTACCGCTTAAAACTTTCTCGGTTGCCGGATTATTATATCCGGCCAGAAATGGTATGGTATGGTATCGCCGACCGACAATCCTAATAGAATTTCCTCTCTTCTTTACTTGAAATTAATCTCACGGACCCGTCATGTGCGGCACATTGGAGAGTAGTATTTTTTTGCAGAGATATCGAAATGTCATGATCATTGTGCTCTGTGCAGTACTGTTCATACCACGGTGTTTGGTTAATTGTTAGCTGTGTTAATTGCAGGCACCTCCTCGAAAAGGCAGGATCCGGTAGACATGGCGGCGGTGGCGGAACAGATCCTGCCGGAAAAGGCTGCGAACAGGGGGACGGCGGCGCTGTTCGCCAGCGGGAAGTCATGGAGAATTGCCGCTCGTCGGAAGAGCGGGTGAAGCTGCTGTCGACGTGATAGAGATTTCGTCTCTGAGAAAAAATGGAAGTTGTCGTCTCTCGGAGCTTCCTTAATTCTCTTTTTCTTTCTGGTGGAATAATAGTTCCCCCCCCCCCCCCCCAATCTCCTGGTTGTGGGCATTTCTGTAAATTTCCAGTTTCCGTCACAAAATAATTTTTAGAAATTTTATTTACAATCACGTTTTTGTTTTTTGCAATTATATTTTAATATACTTAAAATACCCTCTTTTGAAAACTCATTTTTATCCTCACAAACTACTTTCTCTCTCAAACAATTACCCACCACCCACATATTCATAACGAATACAATAAAACAAAAAATACCGATATAGTCAAAAATAAAAAAATAAATTAAAATATAACAATAAAACAACACATATATATGTATATATATTAATAGTCACATATACACTACATACACAAACATAAATATACATATACACACGCATATATATATATATACAGGAAGCGGTGACCATAGCCGTTCAATGGCTGCTAAGCTTTACGAATCCCCGAATCTTGGGGTTCGAGGCGCTTGAAGGTTCCCGAACCCCAGAATTCAGGGGTGCGTATATATATATATATGTGTGTGTACGTGTATATATATATGTATGTGTGTGTATAGGGCTATGAAGCTCGACACCTCCAACGACCATGGCTATCGCTCCCTGTATATATAATATATATATATGTGTGTGTTTATGTGTATATATGAATATATGTATTTGCCGTGATTTTATTTGTTGATGTATTTTGGAGATGTGATAAAGAGAGTATTTTTAGAAAAATTTAGTTGTAGAGAATTATCACATGACTAGAAAAAAAATCTGAATTTTTAATTGTTGCGCGAATAGAATTTCCCAATACTTGTTATATATTTTATTTAAAAATTTAAAATTAATTACATCACAAAATTTAAACTCATAACTTTAAAATTGCAATAAATAGATGAATGATTTTATTGTTACATAAAAAATGCTCTTTATTTAAATTTTAAAATATTTTATATTTTCAATTAATCGTATATAATACAAAGTATCCAACCACCAAATATATATACACTTAGGTAGTGTTTATTAAAATAAATAAAATAATATTGTATCAATATAAAATTTGAATGTTTTTCGTACTAAGATATGATATAATCAAGAGAAGATTAAAAAATATTTTAAAATTTTTATCAATCTGTTTGTTAAATTTTTTAAAATGTATTAGGAGATATATGGATTATTTTTTTTTACCTGTAATGTTCAAGATAAATTTATTTGAAAAGATAAGAGTTAAATTTATCTGAATAATTTTTAATAAAAATTACATGATTTTTTTTAAAAAAATTACTAACAAATATAATATAAAATATTTTTATTTTTTTTTTTTAAATTTATATATTAATTAACAAACAATAACTTAAAGATATAAATAAAATTTGAACAAGACCCACCGCAGACATAATCTAGCAATTGGGGGCGAGCATGTTTTGAAGAAGTTTGGATTATACCCAATATATAATCACCGAGAGATTCTGTGTTTGATCTTTGATTATTAGTTATCGTGATTAATTCCCTCTCTCCGTATGTGAAGTCGGCAGAGAGGGGCTCTGACCCTTTGAAGATTGGCTAGCCCTTGTGAACTCAATTAAGGAAGATAGGCCCGTGGTCCCCACCCCACTTGGGAGCTGGAAAATGTTGTATTATTGTAATGTTAAATGTGTTTTTGGTCATAAAAAGGTTAAAACCTTTGAGCTTATTCAAACATGGTAATTCTTTATTCAAACATGCATGGATATTTAGTCTATTTATATCTCTCTCCTTTTTAACTCCTTGTATGATGATGGAAATGAAAAATAAACAACTGAATGAATGAATGATTATATATAAATTAGGACAATTGATTGTATAATCTATTTTTCTTTATTTGTTAATTAATAATTAATGTATTATATTTATGAAATTAAATCTTAAGCCCTAAACCCACTTTTACTCTTGAGTCTATCAAACAAATGACATTGAATTGAATGCAATAGTAAACAATGAAAAAGGATTTTTTTTTGGTTTTGAAGGTTTATTGGTAATTGAGTGGACATTTTATACCTTAAAATTTAAAATTTTATTTTAATTTTAATCCATCCTTATCATTGCAAATATTTAGACATTTTATAACTTAGTCTATTTTCAATACACTTTTAATATTTTGATGTGAACACTCAACAATTAACTTGCAAATCAAACTTATAAATTGAAAAATGGTTGGATGATGCTAATAGGTCGAGAAGGAATCAAAGTGAGAAAGATGAAAATTTTGGAGAAGTCGGCATCGTGGATGACAAATCAGATTGCATGGACACAGTGGAAGCCAATGGGAAGGAGGTTCCAAGTTTAGGATGCTTTCAAATTTTCATTTGATTGCCTCTTAGATCTTCGGGGGGACGTGGCCGCCTTTCCATCCCCCAAAAAACTATCTCCCAGCCCCAACAGGGTCGCTTTCCCCTTTGCGCTTTTTCGCCTCTATCCCCTCCACGTCTCCCCACCTTCTATCCTGCGCCCCCTCGCGCACTGCGCACCCCTAAACATGCCCTATCCTCGCCCTCCGCTCCCCCACTCCTAACGGCCCAGATCCTTCCTCCCCCCCCCCCCCCCCCCTTCTGGCGCATGTTAGCCTCCTGCACTAACCGCATTTGCTTCTGAATCCACAACTCCCTTGGAACTTCTGGACTAACGAAGAAGAAGAAGAAGAAGAAGGAAGGAGAAGGAGAAAGCTCTTTCTGATCCTCTCTCTTGCCGACCGTCGAAACTCGAAATCGTCTTGATCGGGACCGTCGGATGGATCCATTTGCTTTGATTGTTTAAGGACTTCTCTTTTCGGTTACGCTTTCATGATCGGTCGTCAGGTCCTGCTGTATGAGGAAAGATAACGTGTCCGACCTACGCACATGGAGGGACGGTGGCAGCTGTTTTTTGTTTCTTTGCAATCTCGCTTTTGTCTGTAGAACTCAGCTTCGGAATTAGGCACATCTAAGAGGACCTGTCAATGAAGTCCGTACGGGAAGACCTAGTTTTCTGACGGATTCTATGGAGTATCTATAGTATTCCGGGAAATCTGGGCCCTTGGATGGTCAGAAGGCAAAGCCGGCGGCTGTTTTGGTGTTCGTCGAAACCCTAGGTCTGGTTCCGGACTGTATTGCCTGCTTGCGATTGCTTGAATCGGGACGATGGATGGGGATGATATCGCAGCGGACAAGGATTGGGGGGGAAGTGGTGGTAAGAGCAGTGACTCGTTTATTGATCGCAGCAAGGTCAGGATTTTAATGTGCGACAACGATGCAAAGAGTTCCAAAGAGGCTTTCACGCTTTTGTGCAAATGTTCTTATCAAGGTATTGGTTCCATAAATTAATTCCTCGGTCTTCTGTTTTGGTTTGTTAGTTTTTTGGACTTAACTTATTGAATTGTTTCAACATATGGTGCATACAATTCAATTAAAGATTGTAAGGATTGGAGTAGAATCTTTTTCTTTTTTTTCCTAGTGGGTTTGAAGGTGTTATGTTAGATCTATGCTGTCCAAGTCTATTTGGTTATTAATTATGTGTTCTGTTCCATCACTTCTGGGTTTCGAAGTAGAATTTCGGCATGTGGGAGGCCGAGATTGGAAAAGGTTAATTATAATTAGCTTGTTGAATTATTTCAACAAGTGCTACGAGCAGTTATTTTTGGAGTATTGGAAGGGTGACTGGCTATAATATACACGCAAGTTCTATGAATTCAAGGGGCTGTTCAGTTGTGGAAAACTGCCCCAGCTTTTCAGGAAATTACACTACAGAAAACGGAAAACTAAAAAACTAGTTCAAATACAAAAATATTCCAAACAAAAAATGGAGATTTGAAAAACGCGATCTTCCAAAATTGAACTAAACTTAGAAAACTACTAAAATGAGTTTTCTATGTTTTCCTTGTTAATTTGGAGATTTGGAGAACGCAATTTTTCAAAAAAATTCCACAAATGTTCTTCACATCTCATTCTCTAACCCAAGTTAAATAAAAAAAATTAACATCCCTTTTTTTGGAACATATGCTTACAATTTTTTAGATTGGAAATTCGTTTATGCATTTCTAACATTTGAATGCATTCTCTAAATTTTCTATAGAAAATGATAAGTAGAAATTTATAAGAAAACTGGAAATCATTTTCCACAACTAAACAGCCCCTAACATGTTTTGTTTTGGTAATTTCTCATGAAGGTGGAAAAAGCTACTTTGTATATAATCGCTTGAAACTGTTGTGTTTTGCCCAATGTGGGGCCAAAAGGAAATTTGAGCAGGAGAGGGAGGGTTTATGGAGATGTGGTGTTAAATTCCTTAATCACCTTTTAAGAAATTTGCTCCATTTCTCTTCTTTTATTTCTTTCTAAATCCATTTCTATAGGAGATGTACCTGCCTTTGTTCCTGCAAAGTAACTCCTTTTATTTGAAATGCAACAATTACACTTATGATCTGTATTAATTAATACTTCATGACCATGGTTTGGTATGCAGATCCAGTCTTTCCACTAAGTCCTTGCCTGGAGGTTAATTTTACAAATTTGAATTTTCTTCAGAGAAAGCCTCGGAAACAAGTATATTACCACCAAATAATTTGAAATCAGCTTCTCTAGATGTCTATGTTTTGCCTATAAAACAAAGGCTACATATTGTAAAGGGTGCCAGCTGATTTAGATATATGACAAACTACCCAAAAAATAGCTGTTGAGCCATATTTTAGAACATTTTATTTGACAATGCTGCAGAACTGGTTTATGCCTTCACTTTAACATGTGCAATTTACTGATGTCTTTCATACTTTTGAATCTGTACTTCCTCATCTTGAACTACAAGCATTTTTAATGATTGTTCTGATCCATACTTTTTTTTATTTCTTTAGTTTGATATATTTAGTTCATATACATGGAGATCCTCTAAGCAAATACACAAGTTTGATTTCCTTCTACCTAGATATCCAGTTAATTTGATACTAACAACGGGCAACTGTTGCTTTGCAGTAACTTCAGTGAGGTCAGCCAGACAAGTGATTGATGCACTGAACGCTGAGGGACCTGACATAGATATTATTCTGTCTGAAGTTGACCTCCCTATGGCCAAAGGGTTGAAGATGTTGAAATATATTATGAGGGATAAAGAGCTGCAACGCATTCCTGTAATCAGTAAGTCTTTTTCATGTTGCATTTTACATTGAATTCTTGTTTTCTTCTGCTGGGTTATCAACTTATCATAAAATGTTTCTTACATGTTTTTTGTTTTCTTGCTAAGTGATGTCGGCACAGGATGAAGTCTCTATTGTTGTCAAGTGTTTGAGACTTGGTGCAGCTGACTATCTTGTGAAGCCTTTACGCACAAATGAACTGTTAAATCTGTGGACTCATATGTGGAGGAGACGGCAAATGGTATCCCAATGCTTACTTTGTTACTTTGTTGTTTCAAAGCATCCCTTTTGACCCACCCATATCCCATATCCTCAGATGTCCTCAGATATAGGTAGATAAATGTACCTGATTCTGAATATGAGCATCTTTTGTATGCATCACCCATTCTTGTAATTTGCTGTTATTGATAGTTGTGAAGGTCCATCCACCTGTGTGTTCTCTTGGCCATTACGAGCCTACTTCTCTGAATTTTGTTTTACTTATCAGATGTATGCCTGTTGGTTGGTATGCTTCTCCATTGTTTTACCTGTATTTGTTTGAGTCCTCCTGAGTCAATGTTCTAATTATCAGTTGTTTTCTTGTGAACAGCTTGGACTATTAGAGAAGAAGATAATGAACTTTGACTTTGATCTGGTGGCGTCAGATCCTAGTGATGCTAATACAAATAGCACTACACTGTTTTCAGATGACACAGATGACAAGTCCAAGAAGAATGCAAATCCAGAGTTGTGCATGTCGACTCATCAAGAAGAAGAGGTCAATGTGGTAGAGAGACAAATCATGGTAACTGAAATATTACTTAAGAACCACCTTTATCTTGTTCATGAATGTTTCTATGAAAGGTTATCCCTTTTGATATTTGAAACGTGGATGTTAACTTTGTATATTTCACCAATTCCTTCTTTGAATGTGCTGCTAAAGGAGAAATGATATGCTGAAATCCTTCTATTAAGTTTTCGCTTCTAGTGGGTCTAAAGATTAGGTTGTTTTGTGCAGCACCGTGGTGTGAGTTCTTGAAGGCATATATAAATATAGTAAAAAATATTATTGGAAGAGAGAGAAATTGAAGTAGTATTGGATTTTAATAAATGGAAAGCTTGGATGGGCATATAAATGTTAACAATTTGTGTGTATAATCTACTGCGAGTTAGAAAATTGGAATCAGGTAGGGGGATTTTGGATAACCACAAGAAAAACTAACAAATCTGATACAGTAAATATTGCCTATTAAAGAAGAGAAAAAACATGGAAGAGTGTTATATTTTCTGCTCCGGATAGTCAAAATTGAGCAGTTTTTCATGAGAAAACAATTGGTTTCATTCATTACATGTTAGTAAAAATATTGCCCATCAGATGAAGAAGTTTTACTTGTTTATGACAGCCTATTCGCCTGTCATTCCTGGGGGTTCATCTCTTTTGGAGTGGCAACTCCCAAAGAAATGCTTTGGAGTAGCAACTACTCCTATGAGTTGCCAATGACCTCCAGTGTCTCCTCCTGTCTGCCATGATTGTAGGGGTGGGAGAGAAAATAAAATAAAAAAGAAAAAATAATAAAAAAACTGAAAATAAACACAAAGCTGTCAAACATGTCAAATCAATTTTCTTTTTTTAAACCAAAACTGAACGCAAAAAATTAAAAATGAAAGCTGAGACCTCTGTTAAACAGAGTTTTTTTTTTTGAAAATTTTTTGGAACTATCTTTATAAAATTTTAACAAAATAAAACTCAAACAAAACTAATTCCCAATTTAAAATTCTGACCAAATTTTTGACCCAATCAAGCACAAGCCCTTGTTGAAATAACAACCGAGTTGGGCAGACAACACCAAAAAATTTAAAAAAAAAGGAAAAGAAACTGCTAATGGGGTTTCAAAATAAAGCAGAAACCACTCAAGAGGTTTCTCCAAAAAGGAATAAACCACTTAAACAAAAGAAACTGTTTGTTTTATATTTTTTTAGAGAGAACTGCTTAAGCAGTTTTATGGTTTATGCATAAATTGTTTAATTGGTTTATTCCTATGTTTATGCCTTTCCTAGAAAATACACATATCTACATATGTAGGAGATTCCCCTTCTCGTCTCTGGTAGCTTAGTCTCCTCACATCTCTCTATTGTTCCCCTTTATTTTTCTGAATTAGTTGCACTGTATCCATGGTGTCTTGAACACAGCTCCTACATCTGGTAGGCTGCAAGCTCCCTTAGCCGAAACTTTCAATTGTTCTTCTTTGATAACAGTGGAAACTTGCTGTTCTTCAGTCACCTGCCATATCTGACAGCTACAACATTGGCCTAACTACACCACTAGAGAAAATTATCTTCGCCTTTGTATGCTCTGCCGTATCTTCTTCAATGAATGCATCTCACTGAAATACCAAATAGATGTAGATATCTACATTTCTTCCAGGAACCACAGCCATGGTTGGTTCCTGGGAAGAAAGGTTTCTGTCCTTTTTCTAGGAAAGACAAGCGGTTTCTGCCCTTTTTAGGAATATCTTAAGTGGTTTGTGCATAAACTATAAAACCAGTCTAGTGGTTTTCTCTAGAAACAAAAGTATCAAAAACATAAACTGCCAAAGCGGTTTATTCCTTTGGATGAACATCTTGAGCAGTTTCTACTTTATTTTCAAAGCCTCATTAGTGTTTTTTTCCCCCTTTTTTGGCTTTTGTCTGCCTAACTTGGTTGTGCTTTCAAAAAGGCTAGGTAATTGATTGGGTCAGAGTTTTAGATTTGGAATTTGCTCTGTTTGAGTTCTGTTTTGTTAATTTTTTATGATAGTTCAAATTTTGGAAAAACTCTTGTTAAATGGCCCCATTGAGTATACTTTCCTATTCTTTTTTCAATTAATAAAGGTTATGTATTTCACTCAGGAAGAACACTCAGGTTTTACTGGTCTGCAAAGGAGCGGGAAGAACACTCAGGTTTATCTCTTTAATTCATGATTTTGATTATTATGGCTGCCAGCTCATACTGTGGTTGGGCAAGGAAAGGTGGTGGGGGGACAGGCAACTAGTCACTAGAACTAGAAAATGACTCTGAATACCATTGTTGAAAAGCTGAATAGCCTGATTAATGATCTTGATGCAACTCAGAAACTAGAAATTGTTCTTGTTTGCTTTTAATTAGGCTATCATTAGTTGAATTCACATTTCTTTCCTGTTCCCTGTTTGTCACTTTGTCTTCCTGGCCCCTGCTTTTAATTAGTGGACTGAGAGAGCGAGATCTAATCTAAACTTCATTTTCCAATCTTAGAATGGATGCACAGAATCCAAAGCTATTGAATCCACCTTAACAGCTGGGTAAGCCAAGTAAGAAGTCAAATAGGAAGAAGGATGAATGCCATCAGTTGCATGCCGAAACCACAGCTAAACAATTTGCTCTGGTAGTTTTGAGTGATCTGTCAGATGAATACCAATTCATTAGGCACCATGATAGCTAGTTTTCTCTGTGAAATGATCAAGAGTAGGTGTTATTCTGCAGCTGTTATGTTTAATCGCAAAACTAATTTTCTTTATGACAAACACTGCCCAAACTAATCATTGTTTTGAATTTGCCCTGTTCTGTGGGTGCATTTATAATTTCAGTCTAATTCTGGCATCACTGCTGCTCCTGTAGACCCTCCACCTGTGGTTTCACTTGATTATGGCCCTGAAGTTCTCGGAACTAGTAACCGCCAAACAGGTGAGTGCTTCTCATGCTTTAAGCATTTTCTGCTTTGCATGTGGTATTTTCTGGATTAGAAAAAGAGAAATCATTTCAGGTTTGTCCTGTTTGCTTCCTACTATGGTATTACTGCAAGCTTGATTGGTTGACTGTACTTTGTATTTGGTTTTGTTCGTGGTTTTATGATTAACTTCTTGAACTTCTTTATATCTTTTGCATCAGTAGCTCCATATTCTGTGGTTAGTTAATCTTAGGCAGTGGATTTGTGCCCTGAGATGCATGGTAAGCGAAACGAAGTAGTCTCGCATTTGCATATTTTAGTTTGGTACCATGTTCTTTTTGGTCATATTAATGATCCCATTGCTCAAATCTCATCACAGAATAATCCTCTTACCTAGGTATCTTTGAGGCTTCTTGTCCCTCTGTTGGATAATCCTTTCCAATCCTTGATCCCGTATTACTAGGAGTCTTATTTTCTTCTCTACAGGATTTTGCCCCCTTTATGGCACCCTCTTCTAAATGGAATCTGTATTTATCAGAAAAGAAAAAGATCTGAGTTGCCCTGACCGGCTATATTTTGATGAAGAACCAAAGTTGCAATTTTTTAAATTCATATAAATGCTTGCAGTGCGTGTACAGAAAGAGTGCAAGGAGCAATTTAACGTAGCCAATATTTGCTCATTGGCATTCTCTCAATCTTCTTTTATTTTGATTGCTTAGAGGAGCCATTAAATTATGACGCCAATAGATATCTTGCTTCAGTAATGAGTTGCTTGGAGGAGCTATTTTCAGTCTTCATTTTCAAAATTTTGAAAACAAAAATAGGAAATAAAAAATTGATTTCTTGTTTTTGAATTAAAAAAAAGGTAAAACATTTTAAAAACTTTTAGAAAAATTGAAAACACCCAAAAGATATTTCCACATTTTTAATTCCATTTCTTTTTTATTTTATCTCAAAACACATTCACACTGCTTCTCTTTCATTTATTCTTTTCTTCATTTTTCATTTCTACATCTTCCTTCTCCCTCCCCATCCTTGACCTTGACTTCCCCTTGATTCCCTTTCATCTTTCTTATGCTTCATTTTCTTTTGAATCTTCCCGGACAGGTTTTGGGTTTGTGATGAACCCAGACTGGAAAATAAAAATAAAAAGCAAATTTGAAACACAAAATTGAAACTCAGTCAAATGACTGCATAGATATCTTTGCATCAGTTCAGATGGTTCTGTGCTTCGCTGTACCTGGTGTCTCTACTTGATGTCTACTCTGATATGTTTCAAGTAGTGCATTGTCCATTTCATACTATGCTGTCTGCTAATGAATTCTTTTGGCGGAAAGCCAAGTTATTGTCCTTTAATTAATGTTCTAGGCACCTGGTACTTTTATATTTGATGTCAGCTGTATGAATCTTGAATGCCATATTTTTTACTTTTTCATATTACTTCATTTCCAACATAATAAGAAACTCTGATATTGTCAGGACAATTTTCATCATGTCCAAAGAAGAGTGAACTAAGGATAGGTGGGTCTTCAGCCTTCTTCTCGTATGTCAAGCATAGCATGCCCAAAAGTAACGCCCAAGTGGTTGTCCCTGCTGCTGAAACTGCATCTCTGGAATTGAGGATAAAGCAGAGACTTGAAACATGGAGTGGGCAAACTTGCCGTGACACCATAAATCTTGAAAAGCATATGGGGAACGGTGCCCAAAATCATGAAAAAAGAGAGGTGAAGGAAAATCATTCACCTGGAGATGACTTCCCAAGCAGTTGCAGTATCCGAGATTCTCTTTCCATGGACAGGTCTTCTACTCCCCCTGTACTGACAGAATCTACGCACTGTAGCAACTCAACGAAAGAAGACTTCTCTCAGGCGCATGTACATCTGAGAAATGTGTCTCACCATGATGTCCGAGCTATACATGCACATACTGCTTATCCCTATTATATTTCAGGAATGATGAATCAAATTATGATGCCATCATCACAAATGTATCAAAAAAACCTGCAAGATCTGCCTGCTCATGCTGCTTCGACACTGTTGCCTCAGTTTGGCCATGTTCCACAGGTCCCTCATGTACCAGGTATGGCGTCATATCCGTATTACCCGGTTGGCATATGCATGCAACCTGGTCAAATGCCGGGAGCATCGCCATGGCCTTTGTATGGAAGCTCAACGACTGCTGAAGAAAAATTAGGCAAAGTTGGTAGAAGAGAGGCGGCCTTGATCAAATTTAGGCAGAAGAGGAAAGAACGCTGTTTTGACAAAAAGATTAGGTATGTTAACCGAAAGCGGCTGGCTGAAAGGCGTCCTCGTGTACGGGGACAGTTTGTGAGGAAAATTAACGGCATAAATGTGGATCTCAATGGGCAGCCTGCTTCCTTAGATTACGATGTGGAGGAAGAGGAGGATGAATACGAGGAAGACAGTGGAGCTCGGGATTCCTTCCCTGAGGATGAAGAGGACAATGCAGCTACAGATCCCTCAACTTTCCAGTCATGAGTTGCTACTTGTCCAGGATTGAACCCTCATCATTTGCTTGTTGCTTGGTAGTCTTGATTGAAGAGCACAGATCATTCTGAGCTTGGAATCATCAAGTGCGTGGCCCGGGCCGGGCTAATATGATGTGATTACAGTCCAATGCTTCATTCACATCCGGAATATCCCTTTGCCTTCACTCTGGTTAGCGATGACAACTATCGGGGTGGGGCCATTCAATGAAGGTTCCATTTCTTCGGGATTTGAATTTAAGGGCGGGAAACTATTACTACGAGATGTATACGGTTCTGCTGTTCTATGGCTCCGACCATCAAATCTTTTAGTGAATTACGAATCTCTCTTGAAGTTGTTCCGAGAAGGAAGGGGATCGTAGCTGCAACCTCAAATTCAAGAAGGCAATGAAGCTGAAACGTGCATCATCGGCTGAAGAGCTTACATGAACTGGCTATGGTTATTATCGGCGACGAGCGGTTCTGTCCTGTCCTCGAGAGACGAACATGTGAAAGGAGAGTATTATGCTGTTCTAGAGATAATGTACTTCTTGAACCCTGCTGTTATCGATATCATATTTAGGAATGATAAAAGTTATCATTATTCAAAGTTGTTATCAACGTGGAGGAAACCAGTAACGGTTTCCGATTCAATGATCGGATAATATCATCATCTGATTTTAGAGTAAATTTGTATTGCATTTGGGCTGAGATTTAGGGCATATTCTGTGGGGTACATTTAAGGTTTGATGAGAACAACCGAATGGACAATGCGGGTTAATAGGGAGCTGGCAAATGAGTTGCCGGGCACATGATTGAGAGCACATGGGGGGAGAAGGCAATCAACAATGGCCCAGATCTCTGGATCCTAATGCTTGGGATAAGCCAATTAATGCACATGGTCTTGGGGAAGTATTGTATTGCCCCAACTTACTATTCCTTCCTCCATATAATTTGCGAACCCTTGTTACTGCATTCATTGGCTAAGCCCCAGTTGACGTCTTATGACAATTTTTTATTTTATTTTATTATTATTATTATTAACAGAGATGTGAGAAAGGGAGCATCTTTGATACATGAAGGTCAAACTTGAATTCACATGTCCTATAGCATTTAAAACTGTAGTTATTAATAAGTTCGTCCTATAGCATTTAAAACTGTAGTTATTAACTGTGTTGTGAAACACAACACAACACAACTGAGGCTTTAGCTCACCATCAAAGCCCCCCTTGTTGTCTTTCTGTTTTTCATTTTTTAAATTTTTGAAAAAAAAAAAACAGAAAATAGCTTTTTTTGAGTACTTCTTTTCTCTTTTGTTTTTTAAAAAAAAAATTGAAAACTTTAAAAAGCTTTGAGAAAGTAAAAATACGAAAAGCTTGCTTTTACAATCTATTGTTAGATAAAATGTGGTCATGCAGAGAAGAAAAAATAATTGAAAGAAAAACAAAATGATCAAACAATATAGTAAATATTTAATTTTTTAAGGGCGGGCAAACACAAAAGCTACAATATTAGCAACATAGAAAGCATTTAGTGGAGTCAATTAAATGGGTTTTAGCTTTTTAATTATTTTTATTTATAATTTCATTATTATATTCAATTATAGAGTGTTGTTGTGCCACTCAAACTCAATTTGTATTTCTATATATATATATATATATATTCCTAAACAGTAATTAATTATGAATACTCATATATACGAACAACAAAAAGAGTTTAGATTTAATTGGGGTTATAAGTTATAAGATAACAGCGCCGGCAGCAGGAGATTACGCGTGCGTGAAGACAATTAGTAATTACCAAGAAGAAGGAAGCAACAGCCAGCTCACAGCCGCGCCGTAAACAGCGGGATCTGAGCAGAAACGGTGAGAACTGAGAAGTGAAGGCAGGCCCCATCCATCTCCAGAGCGAGCAAGCAAGCAAGCCAGCCAGCCAGCCAAGAAAGAAAGACGAAGCAAATAATAATAATATTAACAATAAACAAAAGCCAAACCAAAACAGTCGGTGATCTTCCTCTTCTTCTCCTTCCTTATTATATTAGGAAGACAAGGGAGAAAGAGTGTGTGTGTGTGTGTGTAGGTGCGTGTTGTTGGAAAGAAAGGAAAGAGATGGGTCAAGACGGTATCACTCCCCAGAAGCGCGGCGGCGGGCTTCCCACCAGCACCACCACCGTCAACGGCAGGGCCGGCAGGGGCTCCATTCTCCCGCGCGGCCGCCAGATCCACCGCACCTTCAACAACATCAAGATCACCATCCTCTGTGGCTTCGTCACCATCCTCGTCCTCCGCGGCTACATCGGCCTCAACCTCGGCTCCCCCGACGCCGACGCCATCAACCAAAACCTCATCGAGGAGACCAACCGCATCCTCGCCGAGATCCGCTCCGACCACGACCCCGACGACGTCACCGAGCCCTACTTCGACGGCAACGCCACCTTCTCCCTCGGCCCCAGGATCTCCAATTGGGACCACGACCGCAAGATCTGGCTCGATCTCCACCCCCAATTCCCCAGCTTCGTCCGCGGTAAGCCTCGGATCTTGCTCGTCACCGGCTCCCCGCCCAACCCCTGTGATAACCCCATTGGGGATCACTATCTCCTCAAAGCAATCAAGAACAAGATTGATTACTGTAGGTTACACGGGATTGAGATTGTCTACAACATGGCTCATTTGGACAAGGAGCTCGCTGGGTATTGGGCGAAATTGCCCCTGATTCGGAGGTTGATGTTGTCTCACCCTGAAGTGGAGTGGATTTGGTGGATGGACAGTGATGCTCTGTTTACCGACATGGTGTTTGAGCTTCCATTTTCAAAGTATGACGATTACAATCTGGTTGTCCATGGGTATCCCGATTTGTTGTTCGAGCAGAAGTCTTGGATTGCAGTGAACACTGGTAGTTTCCTGTTCCGGAATTGCCAGTGGTCATTGGATTTGCTTGATACTTGGGCTCCAATGGGTCCAAAGGGTCCGATTCGTGACGAGGCTGGAAGGATTTTGACTGCAAATTTGAAGGGCAGGCCGGCTTTTGAGGCTGATGATCAGTCAGCTTTAATATACTTGTTGATTTCGCAGAAGGATCTGTGGATGAACAAGGTGTTCCTTGAGAATTCTTACTATTTACATGGGTACTGGGCTGGCTTGGTGGATCGATACGAGGAGATGATTGAGAAGTACCACCCGGGATTGGGTGATGAGAGGTGGCCTTTTGTGACTCACTTTGTGGGTTGCAAACCTTGCGGGAGCTATGGGGACTACCCAGTTGAAAGGTGCTTGAGCAGTATGGAGAGGGCCTTCAATTTTGCAGATAACCAGGTTCTCAAGCTGTATGGGTTTAGACATAGAGGCTTGTTGAGTCCCAAGATCAAGAGGGTCAGGAATGAAACAGTTAAGCCTTTGGAGATTGTAGATCAGTTTGATATTAGGCGAACAGAGCATGGCAGCAAGGCATCACTGGGCTAGCTGTAAGTCATCAACTGCTGGCGATAATTAATAGGTAATTTACTTCCAGAAAAATTGCAGATTTAAACTTGATAGCAGCGCAACTTCAGAGTTGAGTTAGTTTTGTTTTTCCCTATTGCCTTGTATTGAATGGGAACAAGAAAAATTATTTCATTATTGTCATTTGCTATGTTTAGTTATCGCAAAAGAAAACATTCTTTCCCCGTATAGTGAGTTTTCTCTTCCATTGTAAGCTGTCTACAGTCTACATATTTTTCTTTGTACATCACTATGCATATCTTGATCCAAGATTTGTTGTACTAGACAAGTGTAGCTACTTGCCTCAAGCTAAGAGATGTGAAAAAAGAAGGGTAAAGTGTAAAAGTTTTGCCTATTCATCCTGGATGCTTAGCACTTAATGACCATCTAAATCAAAATCTAGTTGTAGAAACTGAGTGTTGTGAAAATAGCAATATGTGACCTTGTTTCTTAACTTCTGTTGGTTTTTACCAAAATCTCTATCTTATTGCTGATGGTGGCTACAAATAGAGGAAGAAATACCCTGATGCCCCTGCTCTAGTTTGCAGTTCCCTTTGTGCAGATATTTTGGCTCTATCAATAGATTTTATCTGCATGCTTTTATCATGCTGGCCCTTAAATTGTCCACATAATACTATAATACTTTTCTTTTGACCAAAAACTAGACGAAATCCGAAGGTACAACCTTTTTTTCCCCTTAGAATGTGGATATATAGAATTATTTTCTGTAAGCAAATATGTATTGATCACGAAAATAAGCCAGAAGTGGCCGTGTCTCTGTATATTGGGTGGATGTGAGGAAATCATGTCCACCTGCCAAAGAAAGATCACCTGTAAAGTAGATTGGGGAAGACGGTATGTGCCCATTCAAGTTGTATAACTAAATTGAGAGAGCACTTCGACAGTCCATTTAATGACTAATAGAGACATAGGAATGCTGATATTCTGCTTGTTTATATATTTCCAGTTATGTGCTGTCTTACTTGGATGATTTATTATGAGACGTGTACATTATTGCGGCTTGGGACATTTTATGGCTCTCACAAACTGCAATATCTTGGTAGCTACTCAGAATTGGTTGGATGACCAACTGGACTGATTACTGAAGCATTTAAAACTAGCAGCTTCTTTTCTAGGCCAATGTTTGATAATGTAGTGAATTTCTGTGCAACTCATTATTTGAATGAAGTTTCCTATTAACTGGATCGCTTTCAAATTGATCTCCTATAAATCATTGAATAGCTGCCCACATGTCAAATCCCAAGTTAATAGGTTATAAGGGTAAGTTCACTTCTAGTCACATTTCACATCCAAAAAACCAAAATTTATGACCGGAGTTCATACCTATGTGGAGTTCCTTGAGATTTATATGTATGTAATAGTACATTTGCATCTGATGTCTGATGTTTATAATTCACGCAAACTCGTTGGTGGGAGCTTCCATGTGAAGGCCATTCACTTGTAGTTTTCTTTGCTGATTTGCAATAATAGGGTTTTCAGGTTTTGGTGTTCAGTTGAGAAGTTTTGGTCTTGATTGATGGATGCTTATTCTTCTTACTTCTTCCTTGGGTTGCAGACTTCCAAGCATGTGAACTTTTGGGTTATTGTAGTCATTAAAACTTATATTTTCACTAAGTTGATAATTTCCCTTTGGATGACAATGCTTTTTTATGCGCATCATAATGGTGGACCAGTGACAAGTTTGTCTGTACTCTGTCTTGTTCAGTATCGTATAGGATAAGTTACAGAAATTGCAATAATACTGCTTAGACATATAGGATCTTATTATTCTGTTATGATAATTAATGATTTTCATTCAAGTTTTTCATTCTATGGTTAACCAAGTCAACAACCCTTCTGATGGTCAGAGAGGAGGTCAGCATTACTGCTGCCTTTTATCAAGTGTGTTTGGTTGTCTATCATGATTGTTGGAAGATTCATCCTTATATTCTGCTGACCCTAACCCCTAAAACACATACGCAAGCACCCATACCCGTAGACACAAGAAATGGATTCGAGCAAAATTCCTTAGATGTGCATCAACTGCCTCTTAACCCTGATGTGGCGATCAAATTAGAGAAATGGTTTCCTGACAGAACATATTGTAAATGCTTGATTCAACAAGTTATCCAATTCAGGAGCTGTCAAAAAATTGCAAGTTTTTAACTATATTTATGGTTCTTGCAGAGTATAGGGACAGTTTCCACAAGAGAAGCAGACAAGACCTACCCATTCCACGAGGATTCTGTTTCTAGGTGCTGTTAAGAACTGGGCTTATACTTCAGATTTTCAATACACTTTAGATTTTTCAATACATGAAACTTGGTATGAAAGTTCTTCCCCCCGGTTTGGTTGTTCTATCCAGGGACATAACATCTTTTTAGCAATTTTCGCCCTGGAGGTCAAATCTTGAGGCCATAGAACTATGAGCTGTATCCAGAGCAAAATAGGTGGGGTGGTTTGAGAAAATAGGGGCCTCTTATTTTTATCGGTAGCAAATTTGACTTGAAAGAAAGCGAACAAGCATTGTCGTGAACAGGCTTGCACTCCTGACTGTACACATGTGGATGTGCAACTTCAATTTAGTACTGTTTTTTGTTATTTATTATAAGACCACTGATGGTGGACAATTGGAGTTTGGGTGGAGTTCCATCTTGTTGTATTGATAATAGTTTATCAAGCCCTCATTTTATTTATAGTATAATGCCATTAATCCTGCCATGATCTTTAGATCTTCCACGAATGCTGACTTTATTATTTTTCTGCGATAGATCAAGCTTTCCCATGGGAAGTTTTTTGTTTCTTGAATTGGCTCTAATCCCATTTGTAATACTATCTGTAAAAATATGGGTTTACATTCTTTGTTTTAGCTTAAACATGAATTCTCATTTAAAAGTATTAGTTAAAGGTGATTACGAGTTCATGAGATTGGGGAATTAAACTCAAAAGACCTCCTTAAGTAAATTATTTCAATATGAATTAAGTTGTCGCAATTGTATGGCTTGAAATATCAAAATAGTGCAGACAGCTGCCTTTAGTTCTTGTTGCCATACAGTTTATTGGATCAAACAGGTGATGGTAACTTTAGAAGTAGGAGTGCAAGGAGAATTAAAGCAAAGACTATTCCTTTTCTTTTTTTGATATTCCAGCAAGTAAGGATTTCCCAGGGCAGGGGCGGATCTACGTTTGAGCTGCCCTGGGATTCAAGCAGTTGTTACATGGAGATGTTTGAGCTTGTACAATTACCTAGCAAAAGAAGCATATTTTGTTCACATTGAGCAAGAAAAAAAAAAGCATATTTGGTAAACAAATAAATGTTCACCAAGGCTACAAGTAGCAACTGACAGATGATTTTTCGCTGGCTTAAAGACCCACCAGCAACATGTTGCTGCTTTAGAGAAGCAAGAAACGGAAGGACATTAATTTTGAGAAAGATAGCATAAAGCCACTATGCTTGCCGCCAGGAAATGCTGGGGGAGCTACTACTTCTTACTTGTTTAATCCTTTGTTCGAGCTGAAGAATCTCTATAGAGGGTAAGCAGTAGCTGATTCATCTGGGCAATTTGATGCAACAGATGATTAATTTTCTGCAAATTAACATTTCAAATTAAGCACACGTGGACAACGGCATGACACCACATGAAGAGACAAAATTTAAGCATATGCATCGAATAAAATAAGCATTGAAAATTTGTATAGTAATGTGCATAAGAAACCTTGAACATGCCTTGGGAGAGAAGGAAAGTAATAAAAAAATATTTATCACAATGAAATTGGATGCAATTGAAGGATATTAAATAACAAATGATTGGTGAACAATAAATTAAAACTTTTAAAAAACTATCAAGATTAATGTCATCAAGACACATTGTAACTTTTTTCCATTCATTTCTAGGAGAATCCTCTTCTATCCATTTCCATTTTTATCCCAAATGTGTCGATTCTCCCTGTTTCTATCACTAAAAGTGACCAAACTAGAAAGGGTTAAGGGTCCATGCCATACCCATTACCCACTGCCATTCTTTTTTCTTTCACTAAAAGTGTAATTGGGAGAGTAGAGATCACTTTTATCCTATTCTTTTTCTCTTGCTTTCTTTTTGAGTTTCATCATGCTTTGTGCCTACAAAGTTAATGGAAATGTAGATGAAACTTCCTCATACATATGAAATGCATTCTAGAATAATCCTTCTCAAACCAAATTGAGAATTAATCTATTTTGTTCGAGAGATGCACATAGGGGTTTACCCAAGGGGGTTAAAAAGACAAAAATACCCTCGCTCACTGCTCTCTCCTCTCCCTTCCCATGACCGCTGATATAACCGCAGCCTTGCCGCTGCCTTCACCTCACTGCCATCGCCTTGCTGCCTCTCCTCATCGACTGTCGGTGTATCTTTCCTCCACTGAGGATGTAGCGACGGTTGGCAAGGCAACGGCGGCGAGACGAAGGCAGCAGCAAGACAGCGGTTGCATCAACAGTCATGAAAAGGGAGATGAGACAGTAACGAGTAGTGGCACGTTTTGCAAATTTGCAAAGTGGGCAAGGCATTTTGGTTTTTTTAATCCCCTTGAGTAACCCCTCTCTCAATCTCTCGGGCAAAGTAGCAGTGCCCCCAAATTGAACTGAGCCAGAAACATAGTCATCATAAGCAGAAGCAATTATGACATCTTCATTTGGAAGTAAAGTTCGCACACTCAGTAGCAACTACCTAGCAGTCTCTCGTGGGCATTTTCGCAAACAGTTGGAAGTGTAAGCCAACAAATATCTATGTAGAAACTAACCTCATCTTTCTCTTTGATAAGAAGGATCAGGTGATCCCTACTCTCCCTCCGAATCCGCGAACGCCGCCTCCGCCGCCTGGCTACCGCATACACACACCAAACCAACAGCGCCGCCGCCATGCCGACGACACATCTGGACGACCAATTTTTCCCGCTAGAAGCAGACAAACATCGAACCCAAGACGCAATGCCCGTAACCTTAGACCTCAGGAGCTCAAGCCCAAAACCCACCCACCTCTTTACCTCGCCGCCGAACCCAGCCCCAGTACTATCCGAGGCCAGCCGCGGCGGCGCCAACCCCTTGTCGTCGCTCGGTGAATCGGACGATTCACGGGTTTCTCGTCGCCGTTGTTCGTCGTGATTGCAGGAAGAGGTGATGTGGAGGCCTTCGTGGTTGCTGGGAGGGAAGACAATGGAGCTATCGTCGCCGCCGTGGTTGAAGTGGGAGTGTCCAGTGGCCACCACCGTCGAATATCCATTGAATTGGATTTCGGAATCTGAGAGTGAATGGAAACAGTGGAATGGCTCCCGATATCTTTTACCCGGTACCTGCTCTTCCTCTTCCTCTTCCTCTTCCTCCATTTTGCTGCTGCAATCTGACCTTCATTCATAGTCACAGCTAGAGGGCGACTAATTTCTATAATCACAATATAATTAGAAAAATAAAATTACAGTGGCTTTTAGTTATTTTTATTATTTAAATAATTTGATTAAATATTATAAGATATAATATATTTATGATTAATTAATTAAATTGTTTAGATGTTGAAAATAAGTCACACTTATTACATCTTATTATTATTTTAATTTTTAATCCAGTGTTATCTTAGCTTTTAGTGGAAATTAGTTTTATTCTTCTGAGAGCCGCTGGGTAGGGTCACAGCTGAAATGGGCTGTCCATGGCGGGCCACATTTCGGCCCATGAATGGCCAGATGCAGTAAGCGCTGAATGGGCCTAATGACATTGACCACCAGGGACTACTGCACAGCGGATCAGTTATGTCCAAGCCCATAAGTTGAAATGGTAATAACTATATATTTAATCTTAATAATTAAAAAATACAAGCAATAGATATGTAAAATAACCAAAAATAAATTCAATCCAAGGTAAAGAGTAGCTTTAAAGTGATTGTAAGTTAAGGGTCACTGTTTGTCATCACTAACCTATATAATCCACAGAGAAAAATTGTCTCAAAAAGAATTGAGAAATGAAAGGAATCAATGTTCGTTTTGAATTATAAGATGCTTAAAGGAGTGGGGAAGAGGGTGATAGGGTCCCTGTCCTTTTCTAATCCAACTCACACCATTATGATACTGGGGTACGGCTAACCCCCCCAAAAGTCAGACACTAAGCGATCAACGAGAAGGACCCGCCCTTAATTAATTGCCAAAATTAATGTTCCGAGTGTCCGGCAGTTCGGTTGTTGCACTTGCACATAACAAATTCAAATGCTAAACAAATGAAGGCCGTCAACGGTTCTGATGCAAACGACAAATGAAGTCTGGCCATGTTGAAGCAAGCGGCCGATGCTGATTACTTTTGCCTCAAAAACGATGAAAGATGCGGCGGCGGCGGTGGTGATGATATTTGATTGATTATATATAATAAAGTTGAAGAAATCCATTTTGTCCATTCTTCCCAACCCCTTCTCCATTTGATCTGCAAATTAAGTCATATCTTATTCAGTCTCGATTGTTAATGTTCCCAAATTATCCTTTCTTAATCCATTTTCTGAACTGGGCTTTTGGTTGCTGTCGTTCATTCATAAACTCCCAATTCTTCCATTTATCACCTATTACACTGTACCTTCCTTTTATTGAATTGTGGATGCTCAAAACTCAAAATTTATACTGAAACCCAAAACCAAATACATAAGAACAAGTCTTGATATACAGTGTGAGAAAAGACAAAAGAGGAATTGGGAGGCATGGGGAGTGGTTGAGAGAGTCGACTGAAAGCGATTCAACTATATTCGAATTGTTAGCGTTGCAGCTGCAGCAGCTTGAACGAAACCTACTAAGATTCCACATTCGGCTGTGCTTTCCTCTAAATTTACTTCCAATTCATTCTGCACTGCACAAATAAATTAGGCATGTGGACTCTTTTTGAGGCACAGACGAGACAGACTTCACAGGCGGCCACTCCCCACAGATAATCTTTCGGCACATGATAACACTAATTTAGTATTATAATGTAACTTTTGACTTTGGTATAATCACTAGCTGTCTTTAAGCTATTATTATTATTATTATTATTATTATTCATGATGCGGTGGGGAGCCCAGTTCCAATAAAATGTCCAGCTCCTCCATGATGGGTTTTGAAGAAAAGATTTCTTCTTCTCCATTTTGGGGGCCAATATTCATATGGAGGGACAATAGAAATTGTCCTAGGTGGATTCTTTGTTACTATTCTTCTAGTAACAGTTGCCTATTTAGTCTCTGAGCCCTGTTCCGACGCGGGCTAGGAAGGGGGTGGAGTCCACCCTCTCCCATTAGTGATTATCACTTTTCAGGTATTATGATGTTTGACTACATTTGAGAGAGGTAATGTGTTAACTTTAAAATTAATTGGTTGTAGAAAGTTAATTGTGATTGACGCCCTTGACTTAGGATTTCGTTGTATGTCAACAATTAAAGTACTTTGGATGGATGAGAGTTGTATCTAGTGGCAGTACGTGCCAGGTCTTTCTTTTTAACAAATTAAGTGATTTCTTTTACAGCTTCGTGTCTCTATATTCCAACATTCATCCATGCCGATTATATATTTTTTTTATCGTTAAAATGAGGCTCAGTAATTCAACTTTTGGCAGTGTTGTGAAGGGGGGTGGTGCCAGACTGACCCCTCTATTTATTTATTTAAGCCATGGGGATGGGGCCCTCTAGACATGCAATTTCAGACAGTCGAGGTGTGGTGGACTAGGGCAGATACTTGCCGAGAAGAAGAAGAAGAAGAAGTAGGGAATTGAAGAGGGTATGGATTGGTGAGGAGGGGGGGTTGTTGGGCCTAGGTAAGATTTAACCCGTCAGTCTGAGAAGCTCTAGCCACCATCCACCATGTGGATTTCATTCATGGAACGTGGCCATCTTCCTCTCCTCTAAATTCCACCCAATCCAAGCCACCACACTCTTGCAAAAAAAATAAATGGGATCCTCAGAAAATTGAAAGTGAATTTTATTTATATACATACAAGTATCAAATTCATTTATATAATTAGAAATTAAGAATCAATAGCCTTGTGCTTGATTTTGTTGTTAAGACGCGATAGTTTTTTTTTCTCTCTAACTTTAATTTTAATCATCTTGACAGGTGAATACAACTCTTTCTTGACTTTTTTCTAATTCTAATATTGAGATAAAAAAAAAAATAAATAAAAATGTGCAAAAATAAAAAGTCAGAATCTAATTTTATTTTATTATTTTTTAAAAATCAATAATCTCTACACATGTTTACCGTAATAGATTGCCTTATTTTTTTTTCATTCCTTTTTTTCAAATCAATCCAAATTTTAATTATGGTGAAATAGTAAAAGACAGACATCACCAATTCAACAATTTTATTTTTTTTATACAGTAAATAAATTTAAAACTCATTCATTAAAATATTTTTTAATAAAAAATAAAATTTAAAAAATATTTTCTATTTTTGGTTGGGTTGGGGGGGAGAAAATGCAAAAAATAAAAATTAGGATTGCCGTCCGTCCGTCCGATGTGTATTTCTCCGGCATCACTCGTGTCACGCTCTGAACCACCTGACATATGGATCAAGGCGGCAACCAATCACTCTCCCCCACGTGTCCTTATCTCGAACGTCCAAATCAGCGCATGCAGCTCGCCTGCAAACTCCGCGATCCATTCAACCGTATATCTATCTATCTGTATTTATATACACACGCACAGCCGGACGGGCCGAGGCTGCCGTTACCTCCTTGTCCCGAGCCACCGTAAAATGGGGCCGCGCGGTCCACTTCTCTCGTCGCCTCTCAGTAGAAGTTAATTTCAATTTCAAAGCAACAGGGAGAGAGAGAGAGAGAGAGGGAGGGAGAGGGAGAGAGCGAGAACACGTAAACGAATATGGTCCGAGTATGAAACGAAGGACACAGGGAAGAACACGACTCTCTTTCTGCTTTGCTTTTTAGCATCGTCGTTTCGGTTCCACCGATTCTCGCTCTCTCCTGTTCCAAGTTCCAATCTCTTGCTGTTTCTCGCTCTCGTTCACTCACTCTCTCTCTAGATGAGAAGCGAGGCCTCTTCGTCGGCCGGATTCAACTTGGAAGGGCTCGAGGATGTCGACGACTTCGTTCGGGTGAGTTTTTGTTCTCCGCGAGATTTTCTTTGCTGCCGGAAAATGCAGCTCAATAAACGGCAGCCAGCTGAATGATTTAAAGCTGTGTGTTCAATTTGTCGCGGGAAGTGAGGATTTGTAGTAGTTCATCTGTTCTGATCCGGAGAGTTTTGGTTGAAATGCTCGCAGGGGGGTGACGGAGAGGCGTCAATGTCGTTGGAGCGGTTTCGACATGTTTCCGATCTCATGCGGTTGGGGAACCTAGCTTTCCGAGAGAATCGTTTCGAAGAGGCGAGGCCTTTTCTTATCTCTCTCTCTCTCTCTCTGAGATCAGCCAGTCTTGGATTTCCTTTTTACGCTTATTTAGCTGTTTAAGTGGTTTTGAACTTGAAAGCTGGAGCATACCTATAATTTCAGTTTCGTCTAATTCATTGCTGTGGAAATGATCACTTCTGCGTTCGAAGTTTAATCCGTATGTCTACGGTTAGTGCCTGTGTTTCCAGTCAAATTGGAATGGCCATGCGGGAATAAACAGACCGATTATTGAAATTGCTGCCGTAATATATATAACAGCTAAATTATTTAAACATCTTGTTTTCAATTGAAATGGTATAGAAGAAAGCTAGGAATTATGTATTTCTTGAATTTTTGACTGCTATGTTCTGTTGGGCGCGTGTCACGGTCAAATGATTTAATTCCCTGTAATTGACTTCCAAAGAGAATACTGTTCTTTACTGCGCAACACTAGCCTAACATTTGGCAACTATTTTCCTTTCACTACTCGTGCTTGTGCAAGTCAACCCTGGGATTTGGATTTGCTACCGAATGGTTTTAATACTAATCAGTAATCAGTATACCGATGACTAATGAAATGTTCCATAACTGAACCCTTTCCAATGATCTAGGTTATCATATGACAAATATTACGATGTAGAAATGACTGATGCGTTATTAAGTTTGTAATAGCTGTCAGTTTTAGAAGCTCTATCTCTTCTTGTTTCTTTTTCCTTTTTAATTTATAATAGCAAAGTCTTTTGGAAGATTGTTAAGGTATGTGATAACATAAGTATTCTTTGACATGGTGATTGGTCAGGATGTGGTGATGTGAGGGTCTTATAGGGGTAGGAAGTGGAGCAGGCGAAAGTTTTTTGTGATGTTTGTACTTTTAAGAGGTAATAATTCTATAATATGCATGCTTGTAATTTTTGTTAAAATGCTTGTGATTATATGATACCAGCCTTTGGGTATGTGCATCAAGACCTTTTGAAATCCTTGTACATGTGTTCTTTTCTTCTCCCCCCTCCCCTCCCCTCCCCCAATGTTCCCTTCTCTGGCCTAAGTTTTCCCTGTGCTACTTCTGAAAGTGTTCAAAACGTGTTTTGTTATCTTCAGTAGTTAGTGAACTTTAATTGTTTGTGGTTATAGAAGATCCTAACAATTAGGGAATGACAGTTTTGATGGTAGCCTTTATTGTGTTATGGGGAAATTTGGAATATGAAGATATGCTACAATGTGATTGATGTAGTTGTTGAGAGCAAAATAATAATATAAAAGATAAAGTTAACCATCTGTCTAATAGCTTAATCTTTTAGATCAAATGGTGGCTAATAATCTAATATGATATTAGAGTAGACAAAAGTCTTGAGTTCAAACCTCACTACCAACCCAATATTTAAATTATGCACGTGGTTGAGCCAGTTATCAGTGAAGTCTAGCTACATGTTAGGGGGCGTGTTGAGAGCAAAATAATAGTGTAAAAGATAAAGTTAATCCTCTATATTAAGCCATTAGATCAAATGGTGGTTAGCAATTTAATAGTAGTGTTTGCTCTAGAATATTTTGGTATCTAACTATCAATGTAGGCCCAAAAAGGGCTACTATTAAACAGTATATGCATGGTGTATTACCTTTTCCTCTAATAAAAGCCATTGGATTTTGCACCATTGTTAATTAGACCTTTTAACACATTTTTCCAGCTTGTTTAATAATTGCAGTAAATAGTTCCTCAATACCGTGGAAACTTTATTGAATGAGGCCTTTTCCAAAACTATCAAATGATATTGAGCAGTAGGCAGCTAAAGTGGTTCCTGTTAGCAAACAATACATGTACTTGCTTTTTCTGCTAATAAAAAGCTGTTGGATTTTGCAGAAATATAAAATTGCACAATTTTTCCAGTTGTATAAGTGGATAAATAGTTCTTTAATAGCATGGAAACTGTTAGGAGATAGCCTTGTCCATTGTAAATGTGTAAAACTGACATATCTTGATCACTCCTAAAAATGCAACATGAACAAGGCCTAAATTAAAAATGAAATACAATAATGTCAAAACACTTCAACAATTGCATACATTTCCCATGCATGAGTTATGTGATGAATCTCCTAGCAGTAACAATATGCAATATTCTTGGCAAGCTGACCTTTTGCACCCCCCAAGCTCATCTTGAAACATCCAAAAAGAATACACAATAGAATAGTGTATGAAGTTTACAACTTATTAACAGTTAAAAGAATATAAAAATAGTAAGTTAACATAAGAATGATGCAATAAAGGAAGTTATATGATAATGCATTATTGTCATGGTATTTTTTGAGTTTTATATTCCATGGTTAACAATTTTAAGCAGAAATGTAAAAAAGGAATATTGTTACATATTTTCTAACATATTATATCAATTTAAAAAAAAAGAATATGGTTATATAAGTGTTTGCAGTTTGCCTTTTGCTATTTTGTGCATTTCATGTTTGTGTTTATGCTACATTAGAATAGGGACTAGTATCTCTGCATAAGAGTTGGGGTACTGCAATTAAGTGTGACACTACAGTATGGATTAATATCTCTGCATTAGAGTTGCCTCCAAATATCACTGAAACTTAGGTCCTTTGAGACAAGGTTTCTCTGAGTGATGGAATTCTGATACATGAACCTTTTCAATTCTAGCTTTCTAGCAGAGTTTCTTTTCTCACTGGTAATGAATGCATTTCTTCTGCAGGCAATCAGTTATTACTCTAAAGCTAATACTATCAAACCGGCTGACCCCATTATTCTCAGCAACAGATGTGCTGCTTATCTCAGGTTGAACTTCATAATTATGTATTTTATAATTATGTTTGCATTATCTGTTTATTCCACCATATATGAATGTGATCACTGAACTTCTACTTTTGCTACATATTTATGCATGTGTAACGTTTTCTTGAACTTCAACCAGGATTTGTCAATTTCTGAAACACAGACCTCCATCAGCTTCTGAACATAGACCATTGAGTGGATTGGATCCCACAATACATGCTGAGGTATGGATCCAGACTCTTTGTTTGAGCAGTTAAGTGAATACTACTTCCCATTTCACAGCTGTTGCAGTTATTATTAAATGCTCTTAACCATCATGTCAGCTTGCATTAAAGGATTCTGAGAAGGTGATGAGCTTTCAAAGTGACTCCATAAAATCATACATTTTGAAGGCCAATGCACTCATTTTGGTAAGAGCACTTTGGTGCATTTTAAATTCAATATGCAAAGGAAGATACACAAAGGGACATGGCAAGTAGGTTTTCATGTATTTTCGGGGTAGATATTGTCTTTTATAAAAATAACTCCTACTTTATATGAATTGCAGCTGGAAAAATATGAGATGGCACGGGATGTTGTTCTTTCAGGTCTTCAGGTTGACCCTATGAGGTAGATCATATGGGTTTACTTCCTTGCTCCTACTGGCTATTTAGTCTTGCACATTGCTAAATTCCTTCATGGTATTTTTTTCTGGGGATATGCAGCAATCCTCTTTACGCTTTGGAGAAAATAACTGCTAGCACAACTCGAAGGAAACCTGAGCACACTGATGACTTCGATTGTACTCTCTGCCTGAAGCTACTATATGAACCTGTTACAACTCCTTGTGGACATTCTTTTTGCCGTGCATGCCTGCTTCAAGCAATGGACAGAGGTGATGCACTTATTCATGTGTGTATAATAAATTTTTTTCATCTTGGTCAACCTTTTGTTCTGACACTTGATTGAACATTGCTAGGTAACAGGTGTCCACTTTGCAGAACAGTTTTGTTTATTAGTCCCAGAACTTGTGCAGTCAGGTGAGTTGGCTGCATTCTCACTTTAATTGCTTCAACAATGTGACGCAAGGTACAACCTGGATCTCCTGCCCATGCTTTTTACATTTGGCATGTGTAGTTGGCCCAGGAAAACCATTTATCCCATTTGATTGTAACCATATTTTATTGTGTATTGTGCTGTTAAATTTTTTTTTATCTAAAACTCTAATTCATCCCATATTAATATTTGACCATAGGAAGGAACACAGTATAGGTTGAAAGAAATTTGAATACTTGAAATAATTTGGAAGGCTGACTGGAGAATTGGATACTTGGCCTACGCCATGGAGTTGGAAATAAGTCTTAATGATTTTACTTGAGTTTCCTATAGCTGTACATGTTAACCTTATTATGTGCCCTAATTCCCTGTTAGACCAGTAATTCCAGTGGATTTATCTGAATTCTGCTTTATGTTGTCCATTGTATGGCACATGCTTGGCTTTGACAGTGTTGTGCTGAGCAGCATAATAGAGAAGAGCTTCCCTGAGGAACATGCTGAAAGGAAGTTAGAGCATGATAGTTTGACAAACTATGGATCTGATCTTATACCTCTTTTTGTCATGGATGTTGTACTACCATGCCAGAAGTTTCACCTTAACATATTTGAGCCCCGCTACAGGCTTATGGTGAGTTGTCTATTTGCTGCTCTATGTTGGTTTGTTAAACTTGATTTACTCGGTTTTATGAAACTTGCAATATTACACATTGATTATAGTCAAGAAGCAACATGACAACTTTTTTAGCTCTGCAGAAGCAATAAATTTGTATTCTATTCTCTAATGCTGATTGAATCCAAAGCAACCAGGTTATATTTACCAGCATTACTGGGAAAAAGAAAAGAAGAAAGAAAATTCCTTGTATATCTTTTCCTGTTTAACAATGTCTTTTCCACCTTCTGTTATTGGTTTTGCTTCTTGATAATGTTTCCATTACCTCTCCCACTTACGATCCGTGTTTGAGCCATCCAGCAAGTGGTGCCTCATATACTGCTTGCTCTTGTGTGAGATTGGACTGAAGATGCTGAACCAGGCATCTTTTTTATTTTGGTGGGTTTTCTTTTTACCGAGAACCACATAGTTCTACGCGACCAGCAGCTGCCAGTTACTTGAGGCTGAGGGTATTTTGGTCATAATGGGTGAATTATATTAATACATGCATACATACATATGTATACACATATATTTGAGGTTATTTTGGTTATTCACGGTGAATATAAGGATAATATCGCAAGTTTATTCCTCATGCCAAGGGCCTTTGTCCTGGGGGTTATGGTATATGATATATATGCACATAGGATATGGCTTAAATTTGTATTAAATGCAGGATAAAAAAGTCAATACAGGATAAATTTTCCTAACCTCATGAAACAAACAGGGATTAATAATGTTTTGTTTTTTTTGTTGATAATTGGATATATCTTACTTCATGTTTGAGTTGATGTTTATCACACGTGATTGCCTTTGTGTTTTATGAAGTACTAGTATTGTTCTGTCTCATAGTTTTTTCTCTATACTTGATACCAGGTCAGGAGAATAATGGAAGGAAATCGTCGTATGGGAATGGTTGATTATTTTCCTTTTTCTTCTTCAAGGTATATTGGATGGTCTTACATTTCTCACTATTACCTGTTATGTCGTGTTCATTGATGCTGTAGGGTATCAATGACTCTGCAACAGATTCCATAGCTGATCTTGCTTGTGAGGTGGAGATTACAGAGTAGGTGTTATTGACTTATATGAGTTGATCTTACTATTTTTTCTTTATGATATGTTTCCTTCTCTAATCAATGACAAGTTTCTGTGTCTTGCCTACAGATGTGAGCCACTTCCAGATGGGCGCTTCTTCCTAGAGGTGAAATATTAATAGCTTTTCATGCTTAGTCCTGCTTCCATGCTCTTGCATCTCTCTCCTACTTTTGAGAATAGCCTAAATCACTTGCTGTTCGAAACTCTTATTTTTGTTGTCTATCTATTCAACTTCTTTGCATTTCTTTTACAATCATAGAACCCTCCAATCTTTTGAAATACAGGGAAGTAATTTCTTGCTGATGGATAGTTCTGTTCAGCATGGTTATCTTCCTCTTTACATCTTTTCTGAACTACAAAATTGAACCATAAATTGGGTTGCTTGTTAAAGTCTCTTGTTAGACATCCTCAAACTCTTGTAATGCTTGTATCCAGAAAGGCCTTATTTACAAGAATAAATAACTCTCCTGGTAATGATATTCTCGATATCCACTTTGGTCATCTCATTGACAGAAAGGAACTACAACTCATGGTTATGTGTGTCTTCTACCTTGACAGGAATTAGTATCTATGTAAATATGAGTTGGCAAAACTTGTAAACCATTCACTCTACATAAGCTCATCCATGTTCTTATGCTCAGTGTAAGGACCACTTCGGTGCTTCTTTAGCAATTTCATGTCACTTAATGGCCCTTTTCATTCTAGGGAAACATAGAAATTAATCCTTAGTGAACACTTGGCAGTGGCGTTGTTACTGAAGTTAGTTGTTTATTTGTTAGAAATTTAGAATACAGTCATGATGGAACTAAAGAAAGATCATTTTATTATGCTCATCTTTATAAATGAACACTTACGAGTTGGGCAGAAACATAAAATCATGTAATAATGATCATGGAATTACCTTTTCCTAGTGGGGTTTAAGGCTTGGGATTGTTGTTACGTATAATTTTGTGAAGCTACATGTGGAGAAACATCACCTCATGTAATGTTTAGCCTGGGTGATGATGCATTGATGTGGCATCTGCATGATTATGCTTGTAAAGAAGAAATGCTTCAAGGACCCTTTTTGGGGTCGAATTAATTGGGGTGGGGAGGGGGTGAAGACACAATTTTGTTGTTTGTTTGGCTTCAAGTTCCACTTTTGTACATTAGCAAATGTAGATTTTCTAAGAGGGTTAAATGTCATGCAGCTTGAAAGCCGTAGAAGATTCCGCATCCTCCGTAATTGGGTTCAAGATGGGTTAGTTTAATCACCCTTTAGTGTCAAGTATCTATTTTGGTGGCTCTTCATATGATAAAATTTTATTTAGTGGTGTGGTTTCTAAAGTTGCTTGTTTTGGTCTTCCATGTTTTATGAAGTTATCGAGTGGCTGAAATTGAATGGATAAGGGATACATATCCATTGGAAGGAACCAGAGAGAGAGGAGATGTAAGTGTTACTGTACTTTGGGTTTACATGCATCTTTTGTTTCATCTATTAAGAATGATCATGGGATGGAAGATGTTAAAACTCACATTAAACAGCAGTTCAGTTATGATGGGATTTTGTAAGGTTTAGCCAGAAGATAAGATGGTTTTAAAATGCCTAAAGGATTAAAAAACAAATGAGGGTCTAATTGACCTATACCTCAAAAGCCAAGCTGGGACTCTAGGTGCACCTTCTTGTGGCTTTTTTTCATTTGGTTCACAAAGCTTATGTGCCATATAATTTTTCTTTAATTTTCTTCTTTTAAAAAGTGAGGGTGAGCCTTGGTAGCAATAATATGGTTGGGGAAGGCTGCATATAAATATGACCCTCTCTTGACGCTAAAAAAGATGCCCTTTTAATTGTCAAGTTATCAAAACTCAAAAGTAACCTTTAGTTCTCTATAAAATTGGAGATTCATATTGTTCTACTTTTTAGCATTTTTTTAATTTATCCCTCTTAACTTCTTTTTTGTTATTCTATGTGCCATCTAAAAATAAAATCATCATTTATAGACTGGTAAAACTTTTTGATGCTTCTCTTCTGACATGCTGTTCAGAGTTTAAAACCTGATTTGCTTTCCCCCCCCCCCCCCCGTACTTTGGCATTTTTTTCTGTAAATAAAACCAAGTTTCCTTGAATATAGGGCTTAGTATATATGTATAAGAATGTGAATATAGACTACAGTTGGCAACTAAAGGCATAGCCTTTTGCCTAAATAGTTCTATGCCGCTGAGGAAATCTAATGAATAGGAAATCCTTCAGCTTTCAAAAGATTATGCCAGCTATTGAAAGCCTTGGTCTTTCCCACAGTGTTGTCTAAGAAGACTCCTTAACTGGATTATGCAACTTCATTCAGACACATTAACCAGACCTTGGGAAAGATTCAAATGTTAGTGTAGTGTGGCCCATTATTTCTGACTGCTGCTTATCTTCTATGCATGTTAGAAGAGAATAGCATCCCTAACCTCATTAATTTCTGGAACTCACAGTTACAGGAACTGACGAACCATGCAGCTGGATTTGCTCGAAAATGGATGAGGAGAGCACGAGAAGCAGCACAGCAAGCACGAGGTAAAAACTGAAGAAATGATCAATTAAGTACACTTAAGTTATCTATTAGCTCTTTTTGCTAGTCTGATATCAATTGAAGCAGTGGAAAAAAATTATGATAAAGTCTTTGCACTATTGTTCCTAATTTTGAAATTGACTCTCCTTTACAGGACTTAATGTGTACATAACATTTTAAGAAGTCTATAATTATCACAACAATGTCTAATAATTTTTTTGGATGCCTTTTTCATTTGAAGTTTATACCTATGGTGGTTAATCTTGTAAAAAATTTACAGGTCTTCGTCCATGTTTGATAATTGACAAAAAACTGGAATATTTATATGTTACTATATCTATATTAGTTATGTCTTCCTGGATACGCCCATATATTGGATCTTTTTTCCTTTTCAGAGTTGGTGCTAAAATTAGTTTTAGTACTTCTAGTAATTTAGTATTTCTCCTAACATTGTATTAAGCCTTTATCCCACTATATGAGGTCAGCTTCATTTTTGATAAGTTGACCTTTTTTCCTATGAGGAAGGATACATTTCATAAATAGACTTTAAGCGCATAATCATACTTGATCACTGGTTAGATGAATAGACACAAGCACACCGTCTGCCTCCAAGAAATTTCTGAACTCCCTCATTTCTTTATTTAGGTTGATACTGTGTGTTAGTCCTCTTGAAACTAAACTTGTTTTTCTAAATTATTTTGGTATTTTTTTCAATTTGCTTGAAAATCTGCTAGAAGTTGTTCTCATCACGTTTATGTTTTTTTTTTACTTTTTCTGCAAAGTAGGTCTCATCCTTCTGAACACTCTGCACACTGACACCGAATAACTACATGCTGCCTTTATAATTAACTTTGTTATTACTATTTGGGGGCGGGGTGGGGGATGGGATCTGAACTTAACTGGGAATAATTTAACTAGGACTAATCCTCCAACACACCAATGAATCCTTCCATGATCCTAATGAAGGCAAGGTGTCACGGCAGTGTGTTAGGACCCAGGGCATAATTGTAATAAAGGCTTGGGTAGTTAATAACTAATGGGCCGGGAGTTGTAATTGGAGGGAAGGCACTAGGAGAGCTACACCTAATAAGTAGGCTGTTGTAGAAGAAGTAATCAGTTTTGGATTGAATAATAAACTCTCTTGCCTCTTTGTTCTCTCTCTCTCTCTCTCTCTCTCTCTCTCTTTGTCTCTCTCTTCATCTTTTTCTCTCTCTCCTTCTCTTCTTATCTTTCTGTTCTAGATGGAAATTCCTTTCGGAATTTCAGCCATTGTCAAACCCTATTTCAAGGGCTTGACAATTTGGTATCAGAGCGGTGGGTCCTTGGCAGCTCTCTAGTGAGGGAATTTTGGGTGGAAGTCCGACGTGCGGCATGGCAGAAAGCACTTGTCTCAAACAAATGGAGGAGTGTATGGAGGTGAGCATGACACGTGTATAGGACGCGGCAGCCAATAGGGAGGATATCCCAGCCATTTGGGACAGCATCAAAGAGCTGGATTGAGGCCAAGAAAGGGCTGATTTTTACGGCCAAAATCTACAGTATGTTCAATATGCTATTGGTGTTGCCACAGTTCAAATTGGATGGAGAATTTCCTCCAAGATCGGGAACCGAATCTATCTTAGAGAGGGATGGAATCTTGCATAAGCCAGAGGGAATTAGAATGTCGGATGAGCGAGGAGTTTATGAATGGGAATCACAAGGTAGGAACATGGGGTTGGCAAACCACAGCCACACGCTCGTGCCAAGATTGGATATTTTGATATTCGAAGGGGAGAAGCCGAGGTGGTGAGTTTGCCGCTGTGAGCAGTTCTTTGAATTGTACAGCGTAAGGGAGGATCAAAAAGTGGGGATGGTGGCGGCATACCTCAACAATGTTGTCGACGCTTGGTATCAGAATTGGAGATAGTCACCACGGGTGTCGTGGGGAACTTTTGCGGAGGAATTGTGTGGTTAATTCGGAGAAAAGAATATGACCGACGTGGTAGAAGAATTCAATAAGCTGCAACAAGAAGGGTCGGTAGAGGAGTACTTATGGAGGTCTGAGGAGTAAGGATGGTGATCAGAATAGCCCATCCCGGGTTGTCGGAGGCTTATTTCGTTTCAAGTTTTGTCAGTGGCCTAAAGGATGACTTGCGATCAGTAGTGAAAATGTTGGCGTCGACAACAGTTAAACAAGCGGAAGAGAAGGCTTGCTTGCAGGAACTGACCTGGGAAGCAGTGTTCAAGAAGAACAGGTCATGGAATCACTTGGGAGCACAGCAGGGAAGGGGTATAAGCTTTCCTGTGGGGGAACATTTGAGGTTGGCAATGGGAGTCGTTGGCTAGGGAGGACCCAAGAATGGTATGAACTCAGGAAGTAATAAGAATGCAACAATGGAACAGAAGGGACAACTAGGTTTATGCTTCAAGTGCGACGAAAAATACGGCCTTGGACATAGTGCCAAAGATTGATGCTGAAGATGGAAGGGTCAAGTGAGGACGATGAAGCAGAGGAGGAGCTGTTGGAAGAAGTCATGGAGGAGGAGGGTATAGGAGAAGAAGATCGTGGAGATGAAGGCAGCTAGATCTCCTTTCATGCCTTAAAAGGTGGCTCCACTGGAAGGATTATCCATGTGAAGGGGCAGGTGGGAAAGAAGATATTAGCGGTGTTAATTGACAGCGGCAGCATCATAGCTTCCTAAGTAAAGCTATTGCCATAGGCCTCAATTGTAAGATGACAGAGACGGTTCTCCTATCGGTGATCATAGCAAATGGTAATAATGTATAGTCACCACAAGTGCTGTAATTTTACTTGGGTCATGCAAGGAGTGAAGTTTGTGGCCAATCTTAGAGTGCTGGAGTTAGGGGATGTGACATAGTCCTGGGGGTCGATGATGAAAACTGTCAGCGCGTTAACATTTAACTTTAATAAGTTGGAGGTTACAATGGAGGTTGAGGGAAGAAAACTGACTTTGGTAGGGAATTTGGAACAAGGAGAATAGAAGCTAATTTCTAGAAGAAGATTACTGAAATTGATGCAGAAGGACAGTGGGCAAATCACCCATTTGTACTCTCTAAGAGGTGTGGAAGTGGAGGATCAAGCAGCCAATGTGGAGGCGGAATTGAACTTACTGCTGAATGAGGTAACCACTTGCACTTATTATTGACTGAATTTAATGACTTTTTCCTGGAACCTACATCCCTACCACCCCAAAGACCTTTTAACCATTTCATACACATTAAACCCAATGTTGAACCTTTAAATGTCCGATCCTATCGTTATGCACCAGTGTAGAAGACCGAAATTGAGAACCAAGTCAAAGACATGTTAGCCCATTCTCTAATTCAACCCAGCCACAATCCCTATGCTTCACCAGTGCTCCTTGTTAAAAAAAAAAAGGATGGCACTTGGTGTTTCTGTGTGGACTATAGACAGTTAAATTTCATCACCATTAAAAACAAATTTCCTATTCCCATCATTGAGGATTTGCTTGATGAACTCAATGGTGCAGCCATCTTTTCGAAATTAAACCTTCGAGTTGGGTATCATCAAATCAGGATGCACCCATCCGACATACCTAAGACAGCATTTCGCACACATCAAAGCCTTTATGAATTCACTGTTATGCCTTTTGGTCTCATTAACGCTCCAGCCACATTCCAATCCTTAATGAACCACATATTCAACCCTTATTTGCGAAAATTTATACTTGTTTTCTTTGACGATATACTTGTCTACAACCCAAATTTGGACTAGCACTTAGCCCACCTTCGAAGAGCCTTTGAAGTCCTTAGGTTTAATCAATTATATGTCAAGTTGTCTTAGTGTACATTTGCTAAGAAAGAGGCGGAATACCTAGGCTATATTATTTCTAAACAGGGAGTCAGCACTGACTCGAAGAAGATAGAAGCAATGGTGAGCTAGCCAAGACTTGCAACTGTTAAAGAGTTGAGTGGATTTCTAGGACTGATTGGATATTATAGAAAATTTGTCCAAAATTATGGGATAATCAGTCGGCCTTTAACGGAGTTGTTGCATAAAGATAATTTCCATTGGAATCCTAGAGCATAGGTAGCTTTTGGAGCTCTTAAAAAAGCTTGTGACTCAATCTCTAGTGTTGGTATTACCAGATTTCTCGAAGACCTTTGTGGTGGAAACTAATGCATGTGACAGTGGAGTGGGGGCGGTGTTGATGCAAGAGGGGCGGCCATTGGCTTACATTAGTCAAGGGCTAGCTCCTAAGCATTTGGGGTTGAGCGTATATGATAAGGAGTTAATTGCAGTGTTGGTGGCAGTGGATAGGAGGCGGCACTACTTGGAAAACAATTAAACAATCCTTTTATAATTCGCACTGACCATGAGAGTCTATAGTTCTTACTTCAGTGAAGACTGCACACCCATTTGCAAAGGAAAGGGTTCTCGAAGTTTCTAGGATTGGACTATACAATTCAGTATATGAAAGGGAAGGAGAATATGGTGGTGGATGCCCTATCAAGAAGAGAAGAAAAGGGGTCTTGTAAGGCTATCACAACTGTAAGTCCAGAGTGGATTAAAGAGGTTGTGGACAGCTACGTTAATATAGCCTGGTTGTAGGAGTTACTGTCTCAATTGGCTGTCCATCCCCATAATCAAAATGGTTATACACTAACCAATGGAGTAATTCGCTACAAGGGCAGAATTGTGATTGGAAATGATGAGTAGCTAAAATCAAGAATCATGCAAGCCATGCATGATTCGACAGTAGGTGGGCATTCGGGGGGTGTAGGCAACTTATCATTGGATCAGGGGGTTTTTCTATTGGCTAGGGCTAAAAAGGGAGGTGGTAAGGTATGTATTGCAGTGTGAAATTTGTCAGCGTTGTAAACATGAAACAGTGGCCATGCCAGGGTTGTTACAGCCACTTCCCATACTAGAGCAAGCGTGGGAAGATATTTCGATGGATTTCATCGAAAGGTTGCCTAAATCTGAGGGTAAAGATACAATTTTGGTGATTGTTGATAGGTTGACTAAATTTGCCCATTTCATCAGCCTCACACACCCTTTTTCAGCTTTAGAGATGGCCAAGGTGTTCTTGGATTCAGTAGGGAAGTTCCATGGAATTCCCAAGAGGGTGGTGTCGAATAGGGATAGAATATTTACAAGTTCCTTTTGGCAAGAATTGTTTAGGAGTATGGGTGTGGGGCTGCACTTCTCAACTGCCTATCACCTGGAGACGGATGGGCAAACGGAACACATGAATCAATGTTTGGAAGGTTATCTCAGATGCATGTGTTTTATGAGGCCTAAGAGCTAGTATA
Source organism: Diospyros lotus (assembly GCF_014633365.1). Lineage (NCBI taxonomy): Eukaryota > Viridiplantae > Streptophyta > Magnoliopsida > Ericales > Ebenaceae > Diospyros > Diospyros lotus. Next base: position 2,896,015 of record NW_026267104.1, on the reverse strand, counting down.
AGTGGTTGTCTCTAGCCCCAGTGGTGGTATAATTCGACCTGTCATACAGCTATTAAGCGCTCCCCTTTGAAGCTTTATTTGGGTATTGTCCACCCCTACTACCAACTACTACAAGGACATCAGCTACTTTGGCCGATGTGGAGCACTACTTTGTCACATTCCTATGGTTAGCTTGGATTGTGATAGGAATTAGGAGAGAAATCAGAATTGTAGGAAGGGGGAAATCAGTAGAAAGAGGGAGAGATATTGAGAGAAAGAGAAATGGCGGGAGACAATGAGTATATTGATAATTCTCAAGGTAGTTTGGGAGGATGGCATTAGAGCTATATATACTGCTCTAGCTAGGAGAGATATTGAGAGAAAGAGAGAGAGAGAAAAATGGCGGGAGAGAATGAGTATATTGATAATTCTCTAGGTAGTTTGGGAGGATGGCATTAAAGCTATATATACTGCTCTAGCTCACCCTTAGGCGCCAAAGGCCATTTGCCTTATTTACAAAAACTTAAAATCAACTTGCTTAACTAACTAACCAATCTTCTTGCTTCCTTCTACAATTACTAATTACACTTGAGCCCCCTTATTTGGTCATTCTTGTGACAACTACAGTATTAAAATATTAAAATATTTCCTTCTCTTCCTACTCCCCTGTTTCCCATCGGAGTCATTCCCACATTCAAGGCCCTCATCTGTCCTCTTTGTTTTTTCATTAATGCTTATATCGTTAACTTCTATAGCCTTGCGCATTCAATGGCTTGCTTCACCATTCTTGGCTGCTGCATTTTGATGGTGGGCCTTAACTCTTCACTTAATCCACTCACAAAGCTAGAAACAAATACCCCTCGTCAGGTGGGGGTATAGAATGATCATGAGGGACTTAAGCTAAGAAATGGGGGAACAGGCCAACGATCCCCCGTCAGGTGGGCGATGATTAAATAAGGGGGCTCAAGTGTAATTAGTAATTGTAGAAGGAAGTGAGAAGATTGGTTAGTTAGTTAAGCAAGTTGATTTCAATTTTTTTGTAAAGAAGGCAAGTGGCCTTTGGCGCCTAAGGGTGAGCTGGAGCAGTATATATAGCTCTAATGCCGTCCTCCCAAACTACCTAGAGAATTATCAATATACTCATTCTCTCACGCTATTTCTCTTTCATTATCTCTCTCTCTCTCTCTTTCTCTCGCTCTTGGAGGGTGAATCTGAAGTAGAAGTCAGCCTGGTATTACCAACTATCGAAGAGAGGAAGTGATAGTTGAACCCCAGGCTGTTGTGGATAGAAGGGTGATATATCAAGGTACAACCCCTATTACGCAAGTATTGGTTCAGTGGTCTCACTTGCCTCTAGACCAACCTACTTGGGAGTACTTATCAAATGTATTGAAGCAGTTTCCCCGCGTTATCAGTCTTCTTTGACATTCTTGGGGACAAGAATTATTTCATGGGGGAGGGGAATTTGTTAGGACCCGAGGCATAATTGTAATAAAGGCTCGAGTAGTTAATAACTAATGGGCAGGGAGTTGTAATTGGAGGGAAGGCACTAGGAGAGCTACACCTAATAAGTAGGTTGTTGTAGAAGAAGTAATCAGTTTTGGATTGAATAACAAACTATCCTGCCTCTTCGTTCTCTCTCTTCCTCTTTTTCTCTCTCTCTCTCTCTCTTCTTATCTTTCTGTTCCAGACGGAAATTGCTTTTGGAATTTCAGCCATTGTCAAACCCTATTTCAAGGGCTTGACACAGTGCTGTGACAATTAGCAACTCTCCTAATTCAACGGGAATCAGGGGAGTGTGCTGGAACACAAAAGAAGATGGAGAGGGAAATGTAGAGGGAGGAAGAGAAGGAGGGAGAGTACTGAGTATTTGATTGAATTTTCAGATAGCTTTTACAGAAGGAGCAAGCATTTATGGCTTGTTCCGTGGGTGCTGCCCAAATCACACCCTCTCTAACCAACTAATTTGTCCTATTCTAGCACTTGGACACCTGGCAGACTGTCTTAAACAAACTATCCAGCTGGAAAAGAAATACAAACAAAATAATAAAATACTAAGGCAATACAAATAGGTAGTAACCGAATCTAATACAAAACTAGCCACAAAAAATTCAGATTTCTCCCATCTCGTGAGACAAGGTTGGTGCATCTTTGATAGGTATGAAGAGATTTTACTAAACAGTGTGGCTAGCCCCTTCCGTAATGTCTGTTTCCCATGAATTACTTTTTTTTCCCCCTTGCGATATAATCTACGGAAATCTTATAGGAGTGTCTTTTGCGGCAAAGCTGTTACCAGTTTAAATGGCACTGGAATACTCTATCCGCTCTTTTTCCTTAACGCAACTGCTAAATCTTGTATTTCACGGTGTGTTTGCCTCCAGATAGAGGTATACTTCTGGAACTTGATAAAGCAGAGTCAATGATGCCCACAACAAAAGATCCCGAGCTCTTCAGTTTTTGGGTATCAACTATTATACTTTATCTAAGACCTCAATCTGGTTTTTAACTTTTTATATATAGTCTCACTTTTGATGGATGATGTATTGCAGCTTGCTACTTTAACAAAGCGGAGGCCATCAGAAACATTGGAACTCCTTCGCATAAGAGATACAAATGAGGTATAGGATCTTAGTGCTTTTAACTGATTCAATTTTACAGGCATTGTGATTGGTTGATTGCAACCAAATTTGTTGACTTTGTTTACATGAACTCTTATCCACCATAGCTTGATCATGACTGTTTTATTGTACTTCTTATGCATACGTTTGTGTGTGTATGTACATATATATTTCCTTTTTGCTGATGTTCAGAGTAAAGGATTTTCTTTATGGAAACCAAAACAGAAAAGAAAATAGGAAAAGTCTTGAGAGCCAAAAAGCCTTACTGAATGGGAGCAAAAAGACGAAATTGCCTCCACCCACTTTGCAAATTTGCAAAGTGGGCCACTACCCTCTCCTCTCCCCTCCCATGGCCGCTGCCTTCGTCTCGCCGCCGCACCTCGCCAATGGCAGCGAGGTGATGGCGGCATGGCAGCGAGGCGAAGGCAATAGCGAGGCGGCGGCCATGGGAAGGGAGAGGAAAGGGCAGTGGCCCACTTTGCAAAGTGGGCAGGGACAATTTCATCTTTTTACTCCCATTCTGTAAGGCTCTTTGTCACCCTCTCTGGCTTTGTTTTGTAGAAGAACCCAAGAAAATAACATAATTTACACACATACATTTTTACGTTTACAAAAGAAAATAACTGGAGATGTGATGTTACAAAAAGCAAATTCTTATTGATTCTCTTTTTTCTTTTCCGGTGCTTGGAGACCATATTTCTTTAATTAGTTGACATTATTGGAGTTTCCTGTGCAGAGGATAAGAAGGGCACTGGTTTACATGAAATCTGAAGAACAAGGCTGTAGAGTGCAATAACAGCAAACTGTATCACTGAAAATTTATTAGATATATGGTTATTTTCATTCACAAGCTGTTCAATATTATATTCTTTGATCCACAAGATGAAAATTGTGGGTCCTCATTTTTTGTACTATAGGAAGGGAGATTGACCTCAAAAGTTGAATTAGTATGACAATCACATTCCTTTGTATGTAGCACTGCCTATATGCAATCTTCTTTATCTTTGTATCAGATAATTTTTTTTTTTCTTTTTTTTGGATTGTCATATTTGTATCAGATTTTATCTACTCAATTCATTCCTTTCTTCCTAAGTGCCTAATAGCTCATTTGTTTTCTATTTTGTTGTATTTTGTTTATTTATTTATTCTACTTGAATCATTAGATATGATATGAAGGTGACTAAGAGGTAAAGAATTCATTTAGAAAAATAATCTCTTGAAAAACACAAAAAAGAAGAAGAATTGCGCAAGAGGGAGGTTGTAAACAAACGACTTCTTTTTCATATTTGCGTAGTCGAAGCATCATGTATTTAGACACTCTTATTAAACATGACAAAAATGTAACGATTTTTTTTTTAGTGTCTAATAGCTTGTTTAATATTTTTTATTTATTTAGTTGTTTTAATCAAACTATTTAAGCATAAGATGTAATGATTTGATAAAAAATATAAAAATAGATAAAATAATTGAAGTTATATAATTGGTCGTATTAAAAGTTATTTCAATTATAGTTAATTCTTTTTTTAAGCCATAAGATATCAATCTTGTGTCATAAATGATTAAGGTAAAAGTTCTTAACTTTAAATTAACATAGCACTAGTAAGTAGGTGTCACGGACTTCCCCTTACAGTTAAGAACACGATTTTGATTTCAATTTATCAAGAAATAACATTTTTATGTTATCTTTTTTATAATTTTTATACATATCATAAAATATATATCATCGTATGTTTTATAGAATCACGATTTGTTATAACTATTTTTTTACTTTTTTTTACAAGTATATACAAAGAAGTCAAATCATTTTATCTATATTCAGTCTAAATTTATGTTTTTGATACTATGCGAATAAAATTTTCAACTATTAGAAAATTTATCACAATGGCTTATAACTATGAAACTATTATCATCATATCATTTTAATATTTATTTTGGTTCAATTTTGTTGAGAAAAACTTAGCTGGATTACATTACCCATACAGATCACTCTTTCTCATGGTCGGAATTGAATTTCTTATAAGTAATCTTTCTTATTACCCAAAAAGAAAGTCAAAGTCTTCTTGTGTGTGTGTGAGAGAGAGTACAAAGGCCTCCCATACAGGGTTGCACGTTCTCCTCTTACATGCCCCCAACAATCTCTTCCCCATAACTTTCTCCTCATCAAAGCTTCAAAAACGCCATTATCTTTGCAAAAGTGCTCCCTTCCATGGAGGACTTGCCTTTGCCATAATGTCTGCTCCACCACCATCTCCACCGCGGAACCCGGCTCAGCACCACCGTTAACGGTTGACGAGAGCAGCGCAAATGGAAGATGGTGACAGATATGGGTTCTCCAGCCCTCCTCTCCTCCACCACCATTTTTACCTCCTTTTCCTTTGTTTCATCTTCTTCAACACGGGAATCCCCTGCATCGCTCAAAGGCATGGCTCAACATTCATCCCACCCGATAACTATCTCATCAACTGCGGCTCCCCGGATACCACCCTGCTCGACGACGGCCGTAGTTTCAAGTCCGACCCCCAGTCATCTTCTTTCCTGTCCACCGGTGAAAACATATTAACTTCTGTTGGCTCCCTTCCTAAAACTGTCTCCTCCTCCTCCTCCTCCTCTTCTTCTTCTTCATCTCTTCCTCTATACCTCACTGCAAGGATTTTTGAAGACGAATCAATGTACAGGCTTCTCATCTTCAAACCCGGCCGCCATTGGCTGCGCCTCTACTTCTACCCACTTCCACATCCTGCATATAATCTAACAAGTGCTGTGTTCACTGTAACCACTGATACTACAGTTCTATTGCATGACTTTTCAGTGCAGGACAACACTGCATTGGTGTTCAAAGAGTACCTCATCAACATCACTTTGGACAGCTTCTCCCTCAAGTTCTCTCCAATGAAACACTCATTCGCGTTCATAAATGCCTTCGAGCTTGTCTCTGCTCCCGATGATCTGATCTCTGATTCAGCATCTTCAATTTTCCCAGTTGGGGATATCAGTGGCTTGTCAGGCTACGCTCTTGAAGTATCCTATCGGTTCAATGTGGGAGGGCCAATGATCACTCCTAGAAATGATACATTGGGAAGGACTTGGCTTCCTGACACCCAGTTCATGAAATTCCCACAAGGGGCTAAGAATGTGTCTCTGGCTCCTGACGTTGTCAGGTACCCAGAGGGCGGTGTCACGCCTTTGATTGCTCCAAATTGGGTGTACGCCACAGCTGAGGAGATGGCTGATCCCGGTGTAGCCAACACAAACTTCAATCTCACCTGGGTCATGGCTGTTGATCCAACCTTCTCTTACTTGATCAGGATGCACTTCTGTGACATTGTGAGCCAAGGCCTCAATGAACTCTACTTCAATATCTATGTCAATGGGATGGTGGGAGAGTCCAGTCTTGATCTCTCAACCCTGACTTCTGGCCTTGCAGTGCCTTACTACCAAGATTTTCTGGTCAATGCGTCCACCATCTCCAATAGCTCCTTAATCATTCAGGTTGGCCCTGCTTCTAATGTTCAGTCAAGCCTCCCAAATGCTATTCTCAATGGCTTGGAGGTGATGAAGATGAGCAACATGGCTGGAAGCTTAGATGGGTTATTCTCTTCCAGTAGAGCAGACCAGGAATCCCATTCTGGGCCTGGTTCAATAGAAATAGCTGCAACTGTAGCTTTAGCAATGATGGTAACAATAATAGTGGTGATTTTGATTGGCACGGCTAGGCGGCGAAGGAGACCTCAAGGATGGAACCACAAGCAGCGTAGCTTCTCATCATGGCTGCTTCCTCTCAATGCCAGCCAATGCAGTTTCTTGTCCTGCAAGAGCAAGAGCAGCCACTCAAGTTTTATGTCATCCGGGATTGGGTTAGGCCAGTTCTTCACTCTAACTGAGCTGCGAGAAGCGACAAGGAACTTTGATGATGCAGCAGTGATTGGTGTTGGAGGGTTTGGAAAAGTGTACATTGGAGAGCTGGAAGATGGAACAAAGCTTGCCATAAAGAGAGGGAACCCCAGTTCAGCACAAGGGATTAATGAGTTCCAGACAGAGATACAGATGCTTTCCAAGCTACGCCATCGCCATCTTGTTTCATTGATAGGTTACTGCGATGAACAATCAGAGATGATCCTTGTGTATGAATACATGGCAAATGGTCCTCTTCGCGACCATCTCTACGGCTCCAAGTACCTGCCTCCATTGCCCTGGAGACAAAGGCTTGAAATTTGCATAGGCGCAGCCCGCGGTCTGCATTATCTCCACTCTGGTGCAGCACAGGGTATAATCCACCGCGATGTCAAGACCACAAACATCCTCCTGGATGAGAATTTTGTCGCGAAAGTTTCTGACTTTGGCTTGTCCAAAGCTGCACCAACACTGGAACAAACCCATGTTAGCACAGCTGTGAAGGGAAGTTTCGGGTACCTTGATCCCGAGTATTTCAGGAGGCAGCAACTCACAGAGAAATCCGATGTTTACTCTTTTGGAGTAGTCCTTTTCGAGATGCTGTGTGCAAGGCCTGCGTTGGATCCAGCATTGCCCAGAGAACAGGTGAATTTGGCAGAATGGGCAAAGAACCAACACAGGAAGGGCTCAATTGAGAAGATCATTGATCCCCATCTTGTGGGTAGCATTAGCCCACAAGCTCTGATGAAGTATGTGGAGACCGCAGAGAAGTGTTTGGCAGATTATGGCGTTGATAGGCCGTCCATGGGAGATGTGTCGTGGAACTTGGAGTTTGCTTTGCAGCTTCAAGATGCATCCTCAAAGTTTGATCCTACTGAAGATGGCAGTGAAGAAGATGAGTTCGTTGTCTTGAACCCATCAGGCAGAAAAGAGAGTAAAGTAGAGCTGACCATTGACATCAGTGATGATTCAGGAGCTGTAGTTGGATCTCCCCTATTTTCTCCAGATTTTCAGGGAAGGTAAGGGACTCAATTTCAAGTATTTTCGGGGAGACTTTATGCCAAGAAGGTTGGAAGCAAATATCTTTACCTGTATTGTCTTTTCTTTCTGCATCAAGTTGTTCGTACACACTGTTTTTGTGCAGAACTAACCTTGTTGTTTGCCTTTGTTATTTTAAAGTTTTTTTCTTGGAGTTTGTGGATTAAACTTTGCTATATTCTCAGAAGTATCCATTATGCTTCTGTTATCTCACGCAACTGCAACATACTTTGTTCGCTATTTATTGGTAAACATTTTGCTCTCTCTCATTTAAGCAACAAGACAAGACGTAACCTTTGTCACATTAAGCAAAGACTATAACCTTAATCTGTCACATAAAACAAACACTAAATTTAATATTTTCATTAGAAAATATTTAACTTGGAAAATTGATGCTTAGACCTGTAAGATATATAAAGGCCAGTGAGATTAGGACAACAACCTGAAATAGAAGAAGACAAACCAAGAAGCTACTTAACTATAAACTTATAGAATTAAATAGTTAACTATAAACATTGGCTAATTTGGATGATTCCAACAATTACACAGGATCTATTTCAAACAACAGAGACCTGCCGCTTGGGCACTAGCTCTACAACTCAAACATCAACCTGTAATAATGCTCAAGTAATAAGAGCAAGTTAACTTGGTCATTATTCGAACTACTACAAGGGCAAAGGGGACGGTCAAAACTCTGCAAAAAAGATACTTATAAACAAACAACAAAGTTCCGGTCCGTTATGCCAAGGCCTTCAGTTAAGAACCCCAAGCTGCATGAGGAAATGAGCACACAGATCCAGGAAGAAGAACGCTGGGCCCTGTATTCTCTGCAGATCAAGCAGATACTTATCTGCTTCAGTCTTGTATAGCTGGAAAAAATATAAATCAATAGAGAAAATTTCAGCATCAGCAGTTTATGATGCAGGATGGCCTGAAAATATGACAGATAGGAAAGAAAGCGGAAAAAATAAGAAGAAGAAAAGGCACAAGCTGTGTGTATGTGTGTGCGCGAGCGCACGCGAGAGAGAGAGAGAGAGAGAGAGAGGGGGGGGAGGGGGGGGGGGGGAAATAATCACTTGTATTAAGTATCAAAGGCATGAATTTTCTAAATACATGTCTATTTATAGCCAAAATCTAATCCTAACTATAATATAATTAACTTAATGATAAAACTGAACCAAAAGGTAACAACCTAAAACCTAAACAACATATGACAAATCTAAATTCTAAATCTCCTAATATCAAACATTCAAAATAATCCTAATTCCTCATCAGTTTAATCATTGAAACTAAGTACTGCAAAACGAATTCTTTCCCATTTATCAACTTTCCACCAACACAATTGAAAAGGCGTCAACATTATGAAATTACAAATCTATCAAGCATAACAGATTAGGGATGTGAAGGTTTGATATGGGGTTAATTTTGCTCCTCCACACAGTGAAACCAGTATGGCGTGCATTCCAGATAAATAGGAGATCCTTTAGTCATTGGAATTTAAAGAAAATGCATAAGATTTTAATAATTTCCTATGTCCCAGAGATAAAGAATAGCTTAGGAGGTTCCTAATCCTTTAATACGCACTAATTCTTTTCTGTAGTAATCAGCAACCACTGCAACCCCATATGAAATTCACTTGGAAACTAGAAATGTCAAGGGAATGCACACTCCTATTTGCTTAAATTTGTCATGACAATGCCAAGACATCATTCTAAGGGGTCTAACTATCCACCCACAGCATTCAATACCTTTTGACCAAGATTTGAATATGGATCCTTGAATTGAAGCAGCTTAAAAATCTAAAAAGTCCCAACATGGCATGTAAATTTCAAGGACCCGATCGTAAGATGAATTAGAATCATCAAATCCTATTTAGATGTCCATGATTTGAGCCTTCCAGAATAAAAAAAGAAATGCAGGTTTCAAATTAAATGTTCTAAAATGTATTGTCATATGAGACCTACTACAGAAACAGGCAGCCATCAAAGCAAAATAATTTAGCCAGTCTACATCATCCCCACATGCCATTCAAGAGTTTGGTGATTAAAAGCCATACTTCAAGGTCAAATGCAAGAGCATCTCCTCTTCTAGTTCCAAGACAATGCCTGCATGGTAAGGAACAAGAGGAACAAATACCTGTATTTCAAATTTCACCATGCTTTGAGCATTATAATCATTACAAATGGTGAGAGATTCATTGTTGACACAATGATTATCCTGTCCATGACTGCTACTCATCCCTTTGGGATTATGAGAACCATGATACCATAGACACTTCATGTTATAGGGGCCAATTGTTTTCCAACGCACATTCAGTTTTTGCAGAGCCAAGAGAATCTGTGTCATTATCTCCCGTGGATGTGCCGCAGACTGACAAAAAGTAAAAGAAATTAGATCAGCAACAATTATAAGAGGTTACAAAGATCAGTTGAAAGAACCTGGCTGGTACAATAATTGGTTGCTGACTAGATCAGCAACATTCAGTTTTTTTATTTTTTATTCCAGAAATTATGAAGAGGAAATCAATGATATACACAGGCCCAGGAAGCCCAGGAGACGGGCTGTCACAATATGGGCCAGCTTCTTGTTTTCCTCTTAATTGTGTTAGTGAGGAGAGTTGTTAGTGAAATGGATGACACTTCTTGGGGAGCTTTTAAGCTACACTAGAAAATCTTGTTTCTACTTTTGCTAATTTGTGCATCATGAAAAGAAGTTGAAATGCACTTTCCATATTTTCTTTTTCCTTTTGTATTCAATTACTATTAACAGTTATCCAGCAGGATAATAACAGGCCCATAGACTATTGCATTTTTAGAGACCCAAGAAACATTACAAAACATATGGTTCATGGGGAAAGAAGAGTTGTTACTGAAAAGGATTAATTTCTGTTGGTATATGAACTAGTAATTCAAACCTGCAGCCCAATAACCCATTTTGTCTCACTCATCAACTGGGGCCTCAAATCTTGAGGAAATTGGTGCCCATCTGGAACATTTAAGGTACCATTCGGGTGCATGCCAACAGGACCATACTCCTGAAAATATGTACGTGAACAAATATCAAAGGTAAGGCCTCCAGTTCTAGAATGATATTTATACACAATATATAATATAAAGCGGTTTCTATTAAGCATTTAAGCCACATCTGCAGGTTGGGATATCAATGGATGTTCTGCTTAAACTGGAAGTCTCAAAAGCACCATTCATGTGTTGAAGCCAAAAGATATAACCAGAAGAAGTGCTCAAAAGCACCATTCATGTCAACATAGAAGCAAGATTTACAGAACACAAAGATGAAATGAAAAGAGATTCTCAGCAAGGGAAGGTAAAGCTTCTAGATATTGCTTCAAAACAAAGTAGGATTTTTTTCCAAGTATTTATCCTATTTGCTTGAGATTGCCTCCTAAAACAGATGCACTGGACATAACATGGCTCTTGATTGAAAATTGCCAACAGAGTATAACAGTTAGTTGTAAAAGTATCTCATGCTAAAGTTTTAAGAAGCTACAGATTGTTAATGTATAGAGTAGGATCTCATATATGGTCCTATGAACATGAGACTTCATGCAAACAAGTTTACATTAGAAAAGGAATAAATAGTGTTGAAAGAAAGAATCAAAGAACTGAAAAATCCAATCTTAATTAATTCATACATAGGTTACAGAATACAGTAGTAATAGAAGGAAATAAATAAAATAACAAGAATACAGGAAACAAATCAGAGCAGCAGTAAAAGGAAACAAAGTAAATAAGAAACAAATCAAGAAAACAATATCAGCCTCTGAAGGAAAGATTGCACCATAAGAAGCAGTCCATCTATGTAAATTCTAACACTCTCCCCCAAGATGGGAAGTAGATATCACACATTCCCATCTTGCTTAGTATCTTGTGAAAAATAGGTCCCGATAAACTCTTAGTAAGGACATCTGCTAGCTGCCCATTGGTAGGAACAAAAGGAGTGCATATTAAGCCACTGTCAAGCTTCTCTTTGATAAAATGCCGATCAACCTCAACATGCTTGGTTCTATCATGCTAAACCAGGTTGTGAGCTATGTTTATAGCCGACTTGTTGTCACAATATAGGCTAGGCACAGTCCATTGAACTTTCAAATCTGTTAGGATAATGGTCAACCAAAGAAGCTCGCAAATGCCTAATGCCATAGACTGGAACTCAGCTTCAGCACTTGATCTAGTCACAACATTTTGTTTTTTGCTTTTCCAAGTAATTAAATTTCCACCAAAGAATGTACAATAGCCTGAGATGGACCTTCTATTTATGAGGGAGCCATCATAATCTGCATCGGTAAATATCTCTAGTGATAGATCATGAGTTCTTTTAAACAAAACACCCTTACCAAAAGACCCTTTAAGATAATGGAGGATTCTATGCACTGTCTTGAGATGATTTTCCCTAGGATCATGCATAAACTGGTTTGCAACACTCACAGCATAGGCTACATCTAGCCTAGTGTGAGATAAATAAATAAGTCTCCCAACCAAACGCTGATAGGATCCCCTATCTACTGCCCCTGACTCACATTCTGCCCCAACTTTGTGATTCGATTCTATGGGAGTCTCAACGGCCCTGCTGCCAAGCATACCTGTTTCAGTCAAAAGATCTAGAATATATTTATGCTGGGAAATAAATATTCCATCCTTGGACCAAGCTACTTCTATACTGAGAAAGTATTTTAACTTTCCCAATTCTTTGATCTCAAATTCTCTTGTCAAACAGCCTCTCAAATGTTCTATCCCAGCCTTGTCATTCCCGATAACGATAATATTATCAACATATACCAACAATACTGTTATTTTTCCTACAATTGAATGATGTATAAACAAGGTATGGTCACCTTGACTTTGCTTATAACCTAATCCAAGCATAACTTGAGCGAACCTCCCAAACCAGGCTCGAAGGGACTGTTTCAGTCCATAGAGGGCCTTTTTTAGCTAGCATACAACACTCTCATCTCCTGTTTGCACTCCAAACCCAGGTGAGATATCCATATAAATTTCTTCCTCCAACTCCTCATGTAAAAAAACATTTTTAACATCAAATTGAAACAATGGCCAGTCATACATAACCGTTAAGGATAGTAATATTCGGACTGTGTTCATCTTAGCCTATTGGAGCAAAAGTGTCTAAGTAGTCTACCCCATATGTTTGGGTATATCCCTTAACCACCAGCCTAGTCTTGTACCTTTCTAGGGTCCCATCAGACTTGTATTTAACAGTAAACACCCACTTGCAGCCTATCGGCTTCTTCCCTTTGGGTAGTTTAACCAATTCCCAAGTATTGTTCTTCTCTCAAGTGTTGCCATCTCAACCATCATGGCATCCTTCCAACACTCATTATCTAATGCTTAAGACACGATCTTTGGAATTGGAATAGAATGAAGATTGGTCAAAAATACCTTATGAGCAGGAGATAAATGGGAATAGATCATGAACAAATGAAGATGGTGTTTACTGCAAGTGCGGGTTCCCTTTTTGAGAGCAATAGGGATGTCCAAGTCATAAGGTTCATATTTAGCTTGAGTAGAGGGGTCAATGTGAGGTTCAAAGGCAACTGATTTAGGTGACAAAGTGGGCAGAACAGAAGATGAAGTAGGGTTAGAATGATTTTCACAAGAATCGGAATTTAGAGTAGATGATTCTACCTGCATAGGGTTCTGAACCATATTCTTTCTTCTTGTATAGACCTTAAGAGAACTTGTAACATCCCGCATCAAACGATAGGAAAGACCGAAACAACTTATCCTGATGAGCCTACGCGAACCTTCCAGGGGGTCGCCCATCCTTGAGCTTTCCCAACTCAAGCACGCTTAACCCCGGAGTTCCCTGCCAACATTCAGCCCAAAAGGTATCCAGCTGGTGTTATTTCTTTCCTTACACTATCATCGATATATATTAACTTCTCTAAGCTCTCGGGGTATTACATTCTCCCCCCTTTAAGCACATGACGTCCTCATCATACGACCTTACAACTGGTCCCAGATCTTTTTCCCCCATTTGCATGGCCGATGTGGGATTCGCCTAAGGTGCCTACAGGCACCCCCCCTTAGGGACTCAACATTCTCGCTGAGGTTTGCCCCACCACCGCGCTTAGAGGCTCGAGGGTCAGCTCTGATACCACCTGTAACATCTCACATCGAGCGATGGAAAAGACCGGAACAACTTACCCTGATGAGTCTATACGAACTTCCCATGGGGTCACCCATCCTTGAACTTTCCTAACTCAAGCACGCAACCCCGGAGTTTCTTGCCAACATTCAGCCCAAAAAGTATCCAGCTGGTGTTATTTCCTTCCTTACACTATCCTCAATATATATTAACTTCTCTGGGCTCTCGGGATATTACAGAACTTGTATATGGTAGGTCAGTTTCCTCGTGAACCATTTCTAAAGAATCCTTTAAGATATGTTTTGGTTGGGAGGAGACAACATTAGGGAAAGATTCACAGAGAGGAGGAAAAAATATCTCTTTGTTGGATTCCTCAAGAAAATTGGTCTCCCCCTTAGGATAAGTTTTATCAAAGTATGGTTTGTCCTCCATGAAGCTAATATCGGCTGAAACCAGTGAACTAAAACACGGCCACTGGCCTTCGCGATTGTGGCCAAATCGGCCCTCTTAGGCGTCGGCCCGGCTAATCGGTGTCGGGCAGCGCTTAGGCGGCCAAGGTGGACGCCTAGCCGCGTGAATCGCCTGGCCGATTATGGCCTAATCGGCCGCCTAGGCCGCATGAAGTGCCTGGGCCACGTAAATCGATTTAGTATAAATTTATTAGGGTTTTTGTTTCCCCTTACCCGTTACCCCTTCTCTCTCGTCGAATTCCCCTTCTCTCTCACACACACCGCCACCGATTGTCTATTGCAGAGTTGTCGTCAGCTCTATCAGATCTCGTTGTCGCCGTTGCCTCTGCCACCGCTTGACAGGGACGGAAATAGCCTTCGGGCTTACCTGTGGTAACACAACGAACAGGGGGCAGCGATGTGATCGAAAGAGGCAGGTGACCATTGCTATGATCGAAGGAGGCAGGTTTGAGAGAGAGAGAGTGTGTTGAAATTTGGGGGACGGGGGGTGTGGGGGTGGGGTGAGGGAGTAAAAGAGAGAGAGAGAGAGAGCGCTAAAATTTGCCCAAGGAGGAGAGAGAGAATATATTAAGAAAAAAAATAAAAAAATTAAATTTTCTAGGTGCCGCCTAGGCGACCTAGGCGTTAGGCGCCAGTTTGCCGCTCGACTAGCGCCTAACGTCTTTTAGAACACTGGTTGAAACAAAAAACTGTTTGGATGGTGGATGAAAGCATTTATAACCCTTTTGGGTTAAGGAATACCCAACAAAAATACATTTAAATGCTCTAGGATCTAACTTACTTCTTTGAGGTGAATGATTATGAACAAAAACCACACAACCAAACACTTTAGGACTGATTCCATTGGACAATTTAGAGTCTGGGAAAAATTTAGAAAGAAGTTGAATAGTACTGTTTGAGTGGAGACTTCTTGATGTGAACAGTAAAGAAACAAAGGCAAGGGTTATCCAAGAGCATGTAAGTCTTGGGCCGATTACTCGTTCAAAGGTTAAAGAATTTCAAAAGGAAGTTGAGTTATTTATTGGGAAGACTCTAGCCCATTTGGAAGAATTAGAATTTAAAGTGAAGGAGTTAAAGCCCAAATTAATCACATTGCTTGTTTCCTTAGAAGCCCATGACCAGAATGCAACCTAGGCACTCCTTGATCAAGCCCAAGCAATCAACCCATCTGCCATGCCCAAGTCTTTCCAACAAGCCCAAGTCTTATAACTGATGTCATGGATGATGTCACCCTTCATTTGTCATTTATGTTTGAGAGTGTTTTGTCTTTATGTATTATTGTGTTTTATCATCATGACTTCATTTGTCAAAAGTGACATCATGATATTTTTCTTTATGCTTTTGGTTTATCTTTTATCATCATTAGCTCCATTTTGTCAAAAGAGGCAATCATGATTCCCTTTGTCAAAAATGGCATGATGATGTTTTACTTTATGTGTGTGATCTTGTAATGTTTTGGCATGAACATTTTTATGAAAAAGGTGCAAGAGCATTTTTATCCTAATTCTTATCTAAGCAATTCATTTGTTTAGTGGCGAATTTACTTGATTCTTATCACTCTTCCTTCTATCTTAGAATGTGGCAAATCAAAACTAGTATTTTCTTATTTGTGGCAAACTTTCTTATCAAAATAGGGGTGCTAGTATTTCTTTTGTATTTCGAGCACATCACTTCTAGAGGGAAGCCTATTAATCAAATAAGTTGTTGTCAAGGCACATTATTGTGGAAAAGTAAAGACCTAATAACAGGTAGAAGATGCCCATTTTTCCTCTCAGCTACCCCATTCTGCTGAGGGGTATACACACATGATGATGACTCATGAATTATACCCTGTTTTTGTAAAAATCTAGACAAAATTTGGTTGAAGAAATTCTTAGCATTATCACTTCTTATCCTTTTGATTTTAGTTCCAAATTGAGTCTTGATCATTTTACAAAAACTGGGAAATATAGTGCACACTTTGAACTTAGACTTCAAGAGATAAAGCCAAATCACTCGTGTGCAGTCATCAACAAATACCACAAACCATTTGGCGCCAGATAAATTTGGGACTAAAGAGGGATACATATCATGAAGAACTTTGAAAGCTGGATGCCCTAAACAAAAATAATGCAGCCAAATTACATCTTTATTGGATTGAGCTAAAAATGAAACTGGAAACTATCCCCCATTACTTTTTTCACTTAAATCTTCAAGATGATAGAGACCATCCTTTACCCTAGCACACCCAATCATCTTCCTCAATTCCTTTTCTTGAAATTCACAAAAGGACAGATAGAAGATGGCACGACAGTTAGAATCATAGGTCACTTTTTGGATAGAAACTAGATTGGTACAAAGATTAGGGACATGAAAGACATCTCTTAGGATTAGGTTTCTGTCAATGAGAATATCTCCTTGACCTGTCACGGTTGTTAAGGATCCATCGACTAGCATAATTTTCTTGGTACTAGGACATGGTTATAGGTCAAAATTTTGTAGAGGATGGTGTCATATGAGGTAGAAGATATACCTGTGAAGGCTAAGTTAGAAGCACTAGTATTTGCACCTGATCCCTTCTCAATGGAATCTAGCAGGCTTCTTAACTTTTCTATCTCCTCCTTCCTCAACAGCTCCACCGAATTGACCTGTTTTGTAGGCTCATTCTCTACACTAGTTTTACCATTTGCTACATAAGCCTGCCCCTTTGATTGTCCCCCTTTTTCTGGTTTACCATGAAGTTTCCAACACCTATCAATTGTGTGTCTGGGCTTTTTGCAAAAGGTACACCATAGTTTGTCCTTATTTTTTATCTTAGTGAAATTTGTTCCTCCTCTTTCCACCCTAGTAAATTTCTCTAGACCGAAACCACCTTTTAGGGATAATAAGGCTGAGTTTTCCATATGTTGCACTTAAAGCATTACTCCTCTTCTACTTTCCTCAGCCCTAACAATCAAAATTGCTTCATTTAAAGATGGAAACTCAGACTTACCAAGAATCTGGACTCTCACCGCATCATATTCTGCATTAAGGCCTGCAAGGAAGTCATACATCCTCTCTCTTTCCACACACTTCTTCTAAATGGCAGCATCTTCACTACACTTCATTTGGATACCCTGATAATGATCCAACTCTAGCCACAAGGTTTGCAATAAACTTGCATACTCGATTATAGACCGAGTCCCTTGTTTGGTGGCTATTACTTTGGTTCTGATTTCGTAGGTTTGGGCGACATCGTTTACCTTGGAATAAGTCATCCTCACTGTGTCCCAGATCTCTTTAGTCGTAGTGAGAAACATCACTGTGTCACTAATATTTGGAATCATTGAGTTCTAGAGCCAAGACATGATCAGTGAGTCCTCTTCGTCCCACACGGCATATGATGGATCATCCTCCTTTGGTCTAGTGCCAAGTAAATGGCTCAGCTTTCCCTTGCCTTTAAGGAAAGTCTTGACCAGCTGGGACCACTTGAGATAATTCTTGCCAATTAGCCTAAACGAAGCTTGTATCTGCTGTAATTCTCCGCCAACAACTCCACCGCTACCGAAGTTTCCAAAAAGGGTAACCTCATTCGTACCTTCGTTGGTATTTCCAGATTCATTGGTTTAAACTCATGGCTTCAGAGATTTGAAGGGAAGGATAACGGACAAATCGATTCCAAATAACCGAGAAAGGATGATCTTGAATCAAAGAATTTTGATTTCAAGCAATCGGAAAAATGGATTGGATCAGACTATAGCTCTGATACCATGTTGAAAGAAAGAATCAAAGAACTAAAAAATCCAATCTTAATTAATTCATACATAAGTTACAGAATATGAAATGTATATACAAGCCTACAATTCTAAGTTAGGCAGTCTTCCAAGAAGAGAAAGATGCCTAAACAACCTTAGGAAATATCTACAATAAGGAAAGATTGAACAAGATACAATCCACTAGTAATAGAAGGAAATAAATAAAATAATAAGAATACAGGAAATAAATCAGAGCAGCAGTAAAAGGAAACAAAGTAAATAAGAAACAAATCAAGAAAACAATATCAGCCTCTGAAGGAAAGATTGCACCGTAAGAAGCAGTCCATCTGTGTAAATTCTAACAAATAGGAACAAAACCCAGAAACAATGATTTCTACAAAAAGAAGAGAAATACGCACAATAGGCTCCTGAAATTGATCTCCTAGATAGCCACTGGGAACAGGGGACTGGTTGTCAGATAGCAAGTAATATGCAACAGTTGCCTGAAATAAACTGTAGTAAGTATGACAAGAATAATGGAAATAGAAACTAAAGTGTGAATCATATAAGAACCAAAGAGGGATACATCATTTTGTATTCTGTTTCGAAGACATTCAACTACATGTTGCTTCTCAAATCCCATTCTAACCACTTCTTGAATAACATCCTCGTCAATCTGCATCAAAGCAAATTCAGTTCATTCGATCATGAAAACAAGAACATTAAATAATTCTTGTCAAGAGCAAAACATAATAATATAAAAAAGTTAAAGTTAAGCCTTTGTCTAAGAACTTGAGCTTTTAGATGAGATGGAGGTTAACAATTCAATATGGTTGTCTGTCTTGGCTTTTGATTACACCATTTAGGACCCTTCTTGGGACCAAAATGTTGAGCATTACCCCAAGACTGTAGACAAGTTTTAATTGGCATTTGACAGATTGAGACAAACTGTTAATCAGCATAATGCTGGCTCTCAGTTTCTTCCATTTTAGCCACCG
This sequence comes from Diospyros lotus, assembly GCF_014633365.1. NCBI lineage: Eukaryota > Viridiplantae > Streptophyta > Magnoliopsida > Ericales > Ebenaceae > Diospyros > Diospyros lotus. The sequence continues at coordinate 2,877,185 of NW_026267104.1, read as the reverse complement.
TCTGCTGACAGTCTACAAACTGTTGACGTTTCAAGACATCTGTGGACCATTTTCCCTGTTTTGTGGACAGTTTTCACCCAAAATCCATTTATTGTATCCTGTTTCATTCTTAAATCACTCAATATGTTATGGATCTTTTGCAAACTAAATCACTCTGGTGGCATTTTTAGGGATACTCCAACCTTTTACATTCAAATAAATCTTATTTAAACCACATAAATTGGTATGGTGCGCTTTTTTCCTTGAGATGTGTCATTTCTCATATTCATCGCACACCATACTTAATGTACCTGCTTTAAAATATCAGATATGATCATAGCATCGATATAGAGCCAAGCCATAACAGTAAGCTAAACATCCATTAATCCACAAGGAAACATAAACATCATCTTTCCCTTAAGGGATCACATGCCAAGATTATAACAGTCCACAATATTATTGAACAAGATCATTAAATGAAAAAGGTTACTCCATTCCTAGGCCTTTGCTTTTCCTTTTGAGGTGTTAGCATCGTTATCTAAACATATTGAATATCTGAGTGAGTATTAAAACTTAATAAGGGTTTTCAAGCATGCAATACATGAGCTTTTTACTAAAAAGCATATCTTGATCCATTTTTGAAATCACATGGCATGCTCATCATGCAACAAAGATCATTTGCAAATATTGAGGGAAGAGTTTCCACATCTTGATTAACACCATTTCTAGGCCCTTCTGGATCACTCAACTTTGCAAGACCCCATGCCAATATGCCACATAAGGCCTATAACACCTTCTTAGTCTTCCAATCTCAAAGGGTATTTCCTCTTACAAAAAACATCCTAAGGCAAACTTTCTCTTCCAAAAAATATGTATAAAAGCATACTTTCATAGCCATGTCTCAAGTTAACACATCATCATAGTCTCACGCATGCATAGAGAAAAAAAAAAAAAAAATTGTTAACAATAAAAGTCCCCTTACCTCAAATCCTTACAATAGAGCCGACCATGGGCTAGGGCTACAACCTAGGGCCCACAGCTGAGGGGGGACCAAATTTTTTTTTAAACATATGTATATTAGTATATATGTGTATAATAAATTAAAAAAAAATTAACAAAAGAAGTTGCCGCTTGTACCCTGTCAAAAGAAGATTTCATTGCTATTTTTATTTTGTTGGTACATGTGATGATTGTTTTTGTTTCGATTAATTGTGGAGGATGAAAGTTGGGGTGTCAACAGTTCGGATTGATCCGGTTCTATAAAAATCCAGTAACCGAATTATTTTTAACGGTTCCGAAAAAATAAGAACCATAATCGAACCATTACATATATAAAACCAAACCATGATCAATCCGTCACACTAGACAAGTTTCGGTTCGATTTCGATTCTATCCAATTAACATTGAGCTTCTAAACATTTTTGCAAAATATAAAATTACAAACAAATTTGTTAATTAAAATAAACCCATAACTTCATTAATGCTTCAGGTCTTGAAGTAAAAATAGAACAAAATAATTCATAGACTCTCATCAAATGAAATTACATCGACCATTTAGTATAGCAATAGCGCATAAAAGCCTAGAAATAAAAGAGTTCATGAATCTCACTAGTTTCCTAAGAAGTGATACTATTTATGCATATGTATATATATATATTTACCCAAAAAATTATAATATATATATAAGTATAATATTGGTTCCAGTTCAGTTCGAACCATGGTTTGAAAAAAAAAAAATCAATAACCAAACCAAATATATAGGTTCTTAATTTTTTAGAACTAGAACCTAACCATTGAACCATAGAACCAATTCAAAAGGCACGGTTCGGTCCGATTTGGTCCGGTTCACCGATTTTCAGATATTTTTTGACAACCTTAGATGAAAGGAAGATTGATCAAATCAATAAATGCTTACGGAGATTCGAGAGGAAGCATGTAGACTCAAATATATAGTTTTCGTTTTTTAATGCAATATTTACAATGCAGGGTACTCTTTTTCCTTCGTTTGGGGTTTTGTCCCATTGGATTTTCCCCAAACAAAGTTTTAATGAGGCCCCAAATTATTCTTCCTTATTTTTTATAAATTCTTATAATTTTAATAAAATTAATTAGTTGATAATTTTTATTTTTTTATTTAATTTGTATAAAAGGTCACACTTGAAAAAATTTGCCCTAGGCCTCAAAAAACCAAAGACCAACTCTGCCTTACAGTACTTGAAGGTTGTGGATCTTCCTAACCTCATCCATAAAACACTCTTTTAATACTTAGAAGCACTCCTCCCAAGCCTCATGTGTAGCTCAAAGAATATAGCCACCACTAGCTTAAGTCTCCTTTATATATTGTTCGCTACATGTCCTCAAAAGATCATGGTCATTAGATCTTTGTTCATCTAAGAGTTCTAAAGATGCCAACTCAATTCAATAAATCATTTCTCCAATATAAAATTAACCCAATTAAAGAATATTTACAAACCTACATGAATGTATCATCAACTTGGAGACAAGATCTTAGCCTTTGATTTTCAATCCAAGGGTTGATATTCAAATTTCCCTTTCCAATTAATTCTCCCAAGTGTGGACGCCATTATAATATGCAAGAGAATAAATCTCACAATTCTCACATGCCATGGTCAGCCATACAAAGGGTCCCTTAGCATTTTACGCTAATATGGCTATGAGGTTTTATTTTCAATTTGTTGTATATGGAATATTTATCAAACACTTCCATTTCCACATTAATTACCTCTTCCATTTAAACCCAACATTTGCAGCCCCTAGGAAGGAAGCCTACAGCTAAAAGAGGAAATCAATCAGCTTTCACTAAAATGGAAAAAAGTACTTTGTACTTTTGGCACTCTTCCCTTGGAAATCAATCAGTCAGATGAGCCTCAGTTGCTCTCCTACTAGGTCCCTAATGGTATAATCTTACTTACCAAAAAAACACCAGTTTAGTAGTTTTCTGTATTTCTTATCCATTAAAGATAATGTGTTTAGGGTGTTTTTACCCTAATTGGGCTATTTCAGTATAAATTTCCCAATTTTGTCATGAATTGGTCTCGTGATGTGTGCCCAAGCACATATTTTGATAGTTTCCAAAACTCAAACTAATCATGTACCTCTCTTTTTGTACCAGGATATTGCTCGTCAAATTTGGCATTTGTTTGAAGAACATTTGAGAGGGAAATTTTAGCTCCAAAGTCAGAATTCATGTTGTGGCACCCAATTAGGGTTTCCTTTTCAGGTGTCTTCCCAAGTTCAAATTTGTCCATTCTTGTTTTTAAAATTCATAATGTCAAGCCAATTTGCCATTCCTCTAGTTCCTTTGTGAAAATCCCTCGTTTGACCTATCTAGACTTTTGGGCCTCTTAGGCGTTGACAGTGACACAGAGAACAGTGCAAGTTACCAATTACCCTTTAGTACTCAACTTGAGCCTACTAGATACAGGCGTCCAATTAAGTCATAAACCAAGTGCCTGTCCAATTCTCATTCCCAAAATCCAACCAATTGGGTAGCTTTCCTTGTTTTGGGTCCAAAATGACCCTTTTGCTCCTGGGGTCCAGCCATTGACATTTCAATTATGGTTCTGGTTCCTTCACTTTTACTTTGTCAAACTTAATCCACTGGCCTTACTTTGCTCCTCCTGGACTCGTACAGAAAGATTTTGTCACTTGCTATTTTGGCAAAACCAAACCTGCCACTTATGGAAACACCCAAAACCGCATTTTTTTGGTAAATTTATTTAAACCTCAAATTTTCTCCCAAAAGTCTTCCAAAACATGAATAGTCATCCAAATGACTTCAACTATCCTCATTCAATATCAATTTGACCTCAATTGTGTATTTCATTAAGACCACCTAATATTACAAAAAAGGGTCAGGTATTACACAAAATATCTAATTTCTATGTCTTGCTGTATGGATCTCTATCTTGATCACATGCATGAATGTCATTAACATTTACACTGAACTGTCTTTTCTGGTCATCTAAATCTTATAATAAGATTCCCAATCTAGATCTTTTATCCCTCCCACCCATACCACTTGGTAGGTTATGCAATTATCTTTCATGATTTGTTCAGTATTCAAATTTTAGGTTGGTTCAATGTCTACAATGACTAAGAAAGATTTCCACAGGAGTTTCCCATCTATATCTAAAAAGATGTCAAGAGCCAATTTGAACTGTAAAAACTTAAATGATTTTTCAATATTTTGTTGTTATCCTTCCATTCCAAATTTATCACAAGTTTTCTTAATGAAATTTAATTGAAATAGTCTACAATAATTTGTCATATCAATGCCATTCTAAATTTGTCCTGTCATCACAAATTTTCCTAAAATTTTAAATTTTATTTCAATTATTTCCTAGTATATAGCATATTACAAAAGTGTATTGTTACAGCCATTCTCACGTAAGCAGCAAATGGTTCTCAGCTATGACACATTCTAATGTCTCAATAACATTAGCTAACAAATGAATAGCCATAAGCATACCCTTTTGATAACAAGCACTGGGTCTGGTGGCTGAACAGCTAAGTAGCAAGGAAGACCAGTTTTAAACCAAAAATGCTGTCGGATTTGCGGAATGGTTATTCGCTTCATAGGGTCAACCACAAGCATCCTTGGAATTATATCCCTTGCTCCTAGTGATAAATGACTAGGAAGAGTGTAAATCCCACTCTGCATAATAAAATATAAAGTAGATGAATGATTAAAAAGATTTAAATATAGAGTTTATAGATTCAGAAAAAGCTTATAATAAAGTTCCTAGAGAAACCTTCTAGAGCGTCTTAGAGAAGAAAGGAGCCCAAATTGCTTATATACAAGTTATTAAAGATGTATTATGGAGTAGAAATACGTGTAAGAAAATGTGGAGGAGATATTGAGTCTTCTCCAGTTATGATTGGAATACAGATTTGCATTAAGCCTTATCGCTTTCCTAGTAATGTATGTACTCACTCAAATATTCAAAGAGGTGTCTTGGTGTATGCTATTTGCAAATTGCATTGCTTGGGTGGATGAGACAAAAAAAAAGCATGAATGTTATACATGGAATATTGAGGGACACTTTAGAATCTAGAGGTTTTATCTTAAGAAGATTGAAAATCAAATTTATGAAATGTAAGTTTAGTAACAATACAAGTGTGGATGACGTTATAGTAGAACCTAAAGATTGAGTCATCCCAGAAAGAGTTCAATTCAGATATTTTGGATCAATCATCCAAAAAGACGGGGAGATTAATAAAGATGTTACTGTAGAATTAAGGGAGGGTGGTTAAAATGGAAAAATGAAACTGTTGTCTTAGGTGATAGATTACATTAAAGCTAAAAGGAAGAATTATATAAGACTATAAGACCATCTATGTTGTATGGCATATAATGTTGGGTAGTAGAGTACCACAAAATGTAAACGTGACAGAGATAAGGATGTTACAATAGATGTGTGGCTATGCAAAAAAAGATAAAATTAGAAATGAGATTATTTGTAATAAAGTCTGTGCAGTTCCTATTGAAAATAAGATGTGTGAAATATGATAAGATGGTTTAGTCATGCGAGAAGAAGACCAATAGAGATTCCTATAAAAGTAGATGGGAATGGATGAATCTCTAGAACGAGAGATAAAGGCCAAGAAAAACTTAGTGGGAGAATCTTATAAATGATGAGTTATAAGGGTCTTATAGGAAATAAAGTCAACCCCACATAATGGGATTAAGGTTTGATGTTGTTGTTGTTAGTAATTAAACTTTGACTAGCTATAGGTTAAAGAAAATCAAACAGAAGTTTCATCTTGATGAGATAACCACATATACAGTAAACACAAGTTTCCCCAAGATACACAACTTAACCACATATACAGCAATCCAAATTATAGTTTAGCTCAAATCATAATTATAACATAAACAGTACCCTTATTTTCTTGAAGAGGTTGGGAATATTTTCATCATCAAAAGGAAGGGTGCCGCAAAGAAGAGCATACAAGATAACACCACAACTCCAAACATCTACCTCAGGTCCAGCATATAGATTTCCTGAAACAACCTGTACAAAAGTTCATGTGATTATACATAAATCCAACCACTAGCTTTGCTTAGTATGGAATAACTAACTTATAATCCTAGAATAAACCATTGTAGATGACAGAAAGCATTAATTTAAACCTCTGGAGCAGCATAATTAGGGCTTCCACAGCTTGTCTTCAGAAAATGGCCATCCCGCATAACATTGCTCAAGCCAAAATCAGCTATCTTCACATTGCCTCTGGCATCTACAAGCAGGTTCTCAGGCTTGAGATCTCTATGAACTACCATGTTTCTATGGCAGTATTCCACCCCAGAAATGATCTTCAAGAGAAAAAAAAAAAAACATAACAATATTAATACCGAGCTGATAACAGATCCAGTATGGAAAATCCTCATATAACAAAGGAAAGAAAAGAGTAAAGATAACAAAAAAGGAAACATAGGTTTTTACCTGTTGAAAAAATTTTCTAGCTTCATCCTCCTGTAATTTACCCTTCTCTACAATGTAGTCAAATAGCTCTCCAGACTTTACATACTCCATAACCACATAAATTTCTGCCTGGGTCTCTATCACTTCATACAGTCGTATAATATGTGGATGTACAAATAACCGACATATTTTAGTTTCTCTTCTCACTGCATAAAATCAAGAAAATGTTCTCAAACTCTCCAATTTTCATCTTCCCATAACAGAAAAGGTCAAAAACAAAGTATATAAAGAAAAGGAATCATTCAGACAAAATTAACATTGGTTGTTGCTGGATTTTCCGCAAAAATGGTGCTATAGAACAAGGATATGGATAAAAAGTAATTCAAGCACTACCTTTTTCCTCCTCACTACTCTTGTTACGACTCTTCATTCTTCGACGGTTAAGGATTTTAATAGCAACTTTGCTCCCAGTCAATAGATGCTCTGCAACTTTCACTCTGCCAAATGAACCATGCCCAAGAGTTTTCCCAAACCTATAATTCTGTAGAAGCATATCCCCGCTGCTGTCTCTGCCTTGTGGTCGATCCATATTACTGTCATGAAAGAAGAGCAAAGAATTTATGAATAGGCATATCAGGTAGATATTGATCTGAAAAGGAAAACTTATATCAAATTCATCACTTGCTGATTTGTGCTGGTCCAAGAACTTGATTGCTCACTAGGATAATTTAGTTTACATGGAGGTGTTATCTTTTTTTGCTACAAGGAGGTGTAATCAGGAATGAAGACAGATGCGATATTTCACTTTAGGTGCCTTGTGGGTTTATCGAGAATTTTTGCACCATATTAGGAGTTAGCTTTCTATATTGTATAGATCGGTTTCACAATATCATTTATGTGGTGGAACACAACCATATCAATTATTTTCATTCACTGTCATCTCATATAACTTCTTCACATGAAAACGAATGGTATTGGAACATTATCTCATCATTCCCTCGCAAGAGGGTTGTGTCAGGAAGGACACCCAGGGTAAAATTTTGCCACATTATTCTTTTACATGGATTTGTATTGTCGAAGTGACTTTGAGAAATCAAATGACATTATCAATGTCATGCAACCAACCCTAACTTGGGATGGTACACTTGTGATGGGTGATGATGATTGGGAGACAGCTGGATGAGCCATTGCTGCCTCAGTTGGATTTTTTTTTTTTTTTTTGTGTGGAAGTATTACGGGGAGCAAATACTATATGCTACTTTAGAGGCACAGTGGAACCATGTCTTAGTTATTGATATCTAAGGAAAAAAAATCTATCTTCATGCATATACAGGTGAATACATGAACAGATAATGGGTCCATCTAAAAAAGTGATTATATTGCCAACATAATATATATATATATATAGAGAGAGAGAGAGAGGGAGAAGGAGAGAGAAGGGATGTGGGATCCAGATGGAATTTAAATAAATATATAAGGGCAAAAACAAAAGATTGTCGCAGAAGATTGGGATAGTAATAATGGACTCCTATTTTTAATATATGGATAAATGCATTCACTACTTAACAGAAGAACTTTGTTTTCTTATATCTCTCTGTTAACCATGTAATTCTCAACTTTTGTTTTTTTCCAGCTTGCTTCTCCAATAGCTAACATCCATATGTTTTCTTGGAGTTCTTTTTTACATGTCGTTTCCCCCTGAAAGCAAAATAAGCTTCACTTCCACGTGCTATGTGCTTCCTTGGTTAATAGATGAAAAATGGCTCATTATTCTAAGAAAAAAACTAACAAAACACTTGTTGTTAGATTTGAACCAGCAGCTTGCTAATGGAGTATTCCCTCCCACAAGCCAAACTGAGTCTTTTAAAAAAGAAAGAGAAGAGGGCAAAAATGTAAAACTCCCTCCTCAGCAGATGCACTCGGTGCATTCTGTCGTGTTCTATATCAGTGGCTGCAGAATTCACTAATTCTTTCTATAAAGATCTTCATATAAAGTAGAAAATCCTAACACTCAAACCACCAAAAAAGTACAAAGTTTTTTTTTTAAAAAGTGGTAGCTGTCATCTCTTTTCTACTCATTGATCTCCTTTATACTACTTGCAGCCACCTATCTCTTTCCATAAGTGAGATTAGGTGCTCAGTCCAGTGGCATCACCTCACGCTTTCAAAAACATTGGCCTATTGTCTGAGAGGATGTATCATGTATTGACTATGTTCTGATCTTTCTTTGAGACAAATCTGATTGTAAGAATGAATCCCCTTCCCACAAGAAGTTGTTGGCTAAAGTCAACCAACCATCTTATAGCAAGACTAAAGGAACACTCAATCACGGTCTCCACCAAAAGGCACTAGATTATCTAAACAAATATTTCTAGGTATTTGAAATGTTGAACAACTATAGCTTCCAACTTATACCGGTCATTTCATTGAGGCCTTCACTGGAAGTGTGCTCAAGTAGTGTCTGATGACGACCTTTATAAAAAAAAATAAAAATAAGAAAAACCCTAAATAAATGAGGTCAACCCCGCTCGTACTTAACAAATTAGAAACCGTAATCACCGCCTTCGTAATTCCCCAAAGCTGTAAACCAGAAGCAAGCCGAGCCATAGATTAACAACAGGGCCAACACTTAAAACGATCAAAAATTCTGTGAAACCCTAAATTTACTAGACGGCGAAACAACACATAGTGATACTCAAGAACAGCCGATGAAACACTCAATCTGAGACAACCATACAGAATCCCAACAACGTGCATACAAATGCTGCATACCAGATGAACTTTTGTGTTTGTGTTTGTGTTTGTGTGTGTGTGTGTGTAAATAGAGAGAGAGAGAGAGAGAGACCTGGTGATCGTCGAGCAACTGAAGCGTAAGTGTCTTGGACTCCTCCTCCATGTGCATAGAACGACGGCCAGTTCGGCTTACAATGGGCGGGCGGAGCCAAACTGCCGGCCCAGGAGATTCCTCCTCATTTTGTCCGCCAACGGTTTGGACCGTTTTGGTTTCGCCGTTTTTTATTTTTTTTATATAAAAAATATATTAATTTCTAATGTGCTATTCTCAAATTAAATTAAGTAATTTAGTAAAAAATAAATGTTTTCATTATCTTACCTAATAAAATTAAAGGATAATTACATTAGCATATACGAGATTTGCTATAATACTCACTTTTCATTCAATTTATTGTTCATACATAAAGCTAACCTATTTTTAATTTCACATAAATCTATTTTTTCATAGAAAACAAATAGAAAGTGTTGAAAAAATTGCATGTCCAAGAAACTTTGAGGGGTTATCATTACAGGGTCAAGGGTCAGGGGTTTTATGTATCAAAAAGTCAACTATAATAGGTAGTACTATTCATTCATTTGAGGGGTTTTATGTGTCAAAAAAGTCAACTATCTAAAACTTAAACCCTTTAAATGATCTTTCTTTGACTAGTAATTTTGTCAATGTTAATTAATCCTTACCTGCTGGGATGTGTACAGCTGTTCAATCAATCTGGATCAAAATTAAAATTAAAAACAAAAATTAGGTTGAAAATCGAACATTTGCTCTTCCCTAGATATGAGAATACATACAACAATATCACAATATATATTACTAACCAATGTTACATATATACGTATGTATATAGTAATTTATTCAATTTTTAATCCAAAATTAGGATCAAGACCATACCAAACTAAACATAATTTTTTTAAATTATTGGATGAAAGACCAGACAAAACTTATCCAGTCTTGGGCCGAATTCAAATTTTAATCAAATCTAGTTCAATTTTAAACCTGAATTAGATCTAAATCAAGATAAAAATTATCTTTCTATAAAAGTAAATAATATTATTACGACAAATTTAGCTAAGTTTTTGTATTTATCACTACAATTAAAACCACACATCTCGTGGACTGGTTCCAATGGAAATTATCAAAGACAACTAGACAACCATCACAGTTTACTGGGCCACTAATGACTTAAGCCCAAGAGCAGTCTAATTATAGTTTCTGCAGTTGAATTTGGGCTACCCAATAGATGAAATCAAACACCAGCAAGAACATTGGGCTTTGGCCCGTTACTAAAAAGCCCAAAAATCCAACCCTCTACTGCTCTACAACTCTTAGTCCCTGGCATTGTCAATAAAAAACAATTTAACAAGCATACAATTATGTGTACTTTAAAATATATCATTAAAAGTTTAAAGCAATTCTATGAAAATATGATTTTAAATGATTGAGCCTCTCATTCTTGCTTTAGAATTATAGTTGAACTTGAATTATTAAGTAGTTAGAAAGTCACCAAATATACCGACCCATTACCAAGAGATGCAATTGACCTGCTCTTATGTTCCTTCCAACCCAAACAACACACACAAGCACATACATATATATATATATCTGTGTGTGTGTGTGTGTGTGAGAGAGAGAGAGAGAGAGAGAGATACCTAATTAATCTATTCAATCTTAGGTCAAATGATAGCACCAACCCATTATAGTTTATTATTCTTTGCTTCTAAGTTCATTTGTTTGACAATAAAAATATGTTATTATTATATTTCGGGTGTAATGTAAATTAGATGCACTTATTAATATAAACGCTATTGTTTGGAAGATTGAATGACTGAATAATCTCATCAGAATTAATGATCTATGAGTTGTGGGTACTATAATTATTATTTCCCACATTAAAGGATTAATGTTTCTTGCAAGTTAAGAACTGTCCACTTTTTGCTGTATATGAAGCAACAGAAATTTTCAGAAGCAAGTTGCTTTTTGTTCTAAAAAGGAGTGGCTTCAGGCATTGTTTAAACAGGAAAAGAATTTCACAGGGAAAATGCACTGTTCCCACTTTCTTAGATCTTCTGTAAGGGGTAGGGCTAAGAGTTAACAATTATAGATAGAACGATTGGGGTGATTGCAGCAAGAGTATATTCAAAGTCACCTTCAAAAGTTAAAAAAAAAAAAAACCATTGCATCATCAATAAGATTCCTTATTTTACAAGGATTGATATTTATATTTAATATTTTTTTATCACAATTAATCATAACTTAAACGTAATAATAAAAAGGTTAGGAAGTTATGAAATTGAATATGAAGTTGTATATAATACATAGTTGCTTTTACTTTAACCTAAAAAAAAATGTTTCCTTTTTGGAATACCAGCCAGTTTAAGCCAACTAAGAAAGGAGTTTGGAGATTCCAAAGAAACAAGAGCTCCTTCCAAAAAAACAAGCAAATTGGCGAAAACAAAGCTAAAACAACTCCACATCTGCAGTAGTTAGTTCTAGTTGTTGGCCAATCTATTTTCCTCAAACGCCAACTTCCTAGATCTGTCCAAACTACCAGAGAGAGAGAGAGGGAGAGAGGTGAAGATGATCAGAAATTAACGGAGGAAACATCAATGTCTTCTATACTACGTACCTCTTCTCTTTTCATAAGCAGCCCATTTTTTTTGCGAGATTCCCATATATCATCTTCATCTCTACACTCAATGGAAGAATACCCATCAATCCCAATGGAGAGAACAGGCAAGATACTGAGAAGATCAATCCACACTTTCCTTCAGAATTACCACTATTTCACCACAGTTCCAACCCTCCTAGCCTTTCCCTTCTCAGCAGCAGTCCTCCTCTCACAAGCTCTTCTCCCCTTCTCAGCTCTTCTGCCAACAGTTTACCATCGCCTTCGATCGCTCTTCCAGGCTGCCGGGTTCCCGCCGTCATCTGAATTCTTCTCCATTCTCAACATCAAGCTCTCACAAACCATCACTTCCTCCATTCTTGTGCTCCCTTTCACCCTCTCTTTCCTCCTCCTGGCCAAGGCCTCCATAATCCAGGCTCTCTGTCGCCACAAACCGACTGTTCTCCCTTCTTTTGCTTCTTTCATCTCCACCTACAATCACATCCTTCTCACCCAAGTTTGCAACTTCTTCATCATCCTCTCTGCAAATGCAGCATGCTTCTCTGTGTTGTTTATTGCCTTCAACTGCCTCCAGGCTTACGGCTACTCCTCCCCCGGCTCTCTCCTCTTCTTGTCTGCCACAGGCGCTGTGCTCTACTCCATAGTCCTTGCCAATGCCCTCATAGTTTGCAACTTGGCGCTCGTCTCATCGGGGATGGACAAATTGGGTGGCTATCTTGCGTTTCTCAAGGCCGGGATTCTGATCAGGGGAAGAACAGCAACAGCACTGGCACTGGCTCTTCCCATCAATCTGGCCCTTGCAGCAGTTGAAGCCTTGTTCCAGTTCCGAGTGGTAAGAGCTTATTACGCGGCTAGAAGTTCGAGTCCTTCCACGGCTCTGGAAGGGATCTTCATCGCCTACTTGTACTCGATCATCATTGTCATCGATACCATCGTGAGCTGTGCGTTCTTGAGGAGTTGCAAAACAGCTAGTCAGATGGATCAGGAAGGAAGATGCAGTTTCCAGATTAGTATTGAAGGGCAAGATGTTAACCACAGAGGTTCAAATATCAAGACCTTTCAAGGCCTTCCATGAATTCATTCCATTCTAAGAAAATTGACAGAATTAATGCTTCTTTTCACCTAAACATCATTGCTGGGAAAGAGAAAATGTAATTTGTATAAGCAAACTCCACAATGCATATTCATTTATCATCCGGTGGTTTTGTAATATCATCATCTTCATGTAGATTGACCGCTTCTAAGCATATTATAAGAACTCTCCGGGGACTTGTGTTGATGGGAAGGCCGCTTGTTAATTAATGAGGTCTCAAATGGATCAGCAATTAAGATTCAAAAACGATGCCATTGTTGTTGAAAATCATTATCAGGCTCACAGGTTGTGTGTTGTGTTGCGCTGTAATGTGCCATGGAAATTTTTTCTTAAAAGTTTTCACTGAGACTGCGGAATTAGTGAACTAATGCGCAAAAATGTCATTGCGCAATTGAATGCGCTCGAAGTCCGCAGTGAAGAACAGTTTAACCGATTCCCACATCTTTGAAGAATCCTGAACACAAAATATTCTCATTTAAAATCTGCCCTACAAGAGGCGAGTCTCGGTGAGATTGCCGTATTGCGTAACAGGAGGAAAGTATCAGTTCAAGTTGTCAAAACAGCCTCCTCGGTGCCTCCTCACTCTTGCTTGAGGAAACACAAGCTTAAGACGATTGACTCGGATACAAAACTAAGAACACTAAGATCATATAGTCAACATCCAGAACCAAAACACTGCTACAAAATTTCAGCTAAAGATGCGCGAGAGCAATAACCCAGCAGAATGATTGTACGTGAAGAAGAAACAATGAAGTAGGCCGACAACTCTGGCCGCAAGGGGAGGGACGGACCAAAAGCACAAGAGGGGGTACAGAATAAAGAGGAAGAATAAGTGCGCCATTAAATAAACGAGAAATACTTTAATTAGACAAAGAACCGTTGAAAGATACAAGCAGTTCCCGAACTAACAGCCTATGACCCGGTTACATTTGGCCTACTTCTACAAGATATTCTGTTGCCTACTTTGCCTTCTCGTCTTCCTTAAAAGACTTTTCTATACATCATTTTGAGCCTGTCAAAATCTCAATCTGAGAGGAAAAAATGTAGCCTACCTCCCTACCTCTATGTTACAGTGAAACGAATTGTATTGACGCGAGTACAAGGTTAGAGCTTTGTACACGGACCAGGATACAGTGGAGCGAGTATGTGCTTTACAGTCCCGAGAGCCTTTGTTTGGTCCTGCAATGCCAAATGAATGGCAAAAGCCATGAGCAGCACCTTCAATATTGAAGGATGGACCCAACGTTATCAAAATCTCTCGCATTCGGCCAGAGACCAGAGTACTCATTTCAGACAACTGCAGTGATTTCACTTGATCATTTGCGAAAATCTGGACTATCATCATTAATTCCAAGAGATTAGATTAGCAGCACCAACAATCTGGGTTGATGAGCTGGCATTGGCCCCCGCTGGTGCAGCTGAGCCGTTCAAGGATATGCAGTTTAAGGTCTGCCACCCTCAGGAAGGAGCCCTTTCAATTAATTATATCTTGAATCCACTTAAGAGTCACGCCATTGCAAAACATAACTGAAGAGGGGAGCACCTTGCCAATAAGTTTCTTCCGACAACATTCTTCAGTAAACAACCCAGTAGATCTCTGATGCAAGAACCACATTCCCCTTGGCAGGGGATTAAAGCAAACAATCTCAGCTATTTCCCACTTTTCTTTATTAGATTAGTTACCCTTGCCTCCTCCATTTCAAGCTCCTTCTCAGCTTTTCTTTTCTCCAATTCAGCCTGTTTACAATTCTCATCATGTGCTCTCCGGAACAACCTCACAAAGTTTAAAAGGGTTGCGGTAACTGCATAAATCAGTAAGCATTGAATGCATTAAAGCATACAGTATTAGTATTTGTTCACGAAAGAACCAAAATATATGAATCAGAAGGCCAAATCATATTCAGAATAACTTTCATCTATTATGACCTAAACTCTTAATCGAGCATTTGAATGTCCCATGAGAACTGCCATTTGAGTATTGAATATGAAGAAACAAACAATACATCAAGCCTAAAGCAGTTTAAACATTGCAATCATTAAGGGGCTTAGCATATAAATGGCTTCACAATAAGTTCCAGCATTTTCTCTGAGAGAGAGAGAGAGAGAGAGAGACATAGACAGAGACAGATTTTGAAAACATTGTCCCACATTAGGAAAACAAAGGAGCTCGTGAAACCAATAAAAATACCATATTGGTCTGGGTTTTAAACATTGTCCCACATTGGTATACAGAAACCAACAAGTAACTTTTCTCATGGCCTAAATGAGAAATTTAGCATATAATAGAATACATCAGCAAATGCTACTTGCTAAGCAGATGCTGCAAAGGCCAGCATGACCAGACCTTACAAATATGCTCCTTATCCTTCTCAATGTTGTACTTATCACTAAAAAGATCAATTTTTATATCTTGGATCAATTGTTCAAAGAAAAAGGGGAGTTATAGGGGATATTACTTATAGAATCAATGCAAGATGGTTAGCGTGGGGAATTGTTTCCAATTTGTTTGATTATTAAATCCCTTTAAAATTAAAAGGGAACTTTAAGCGCCATCATATTCAAAATATGATTGTAGCTCAGATAAGATTATTACAGCAGATGTGTGGCCATACAAAAACATGACAAAATAAGAAACAAAATCATACTTAATAAGGTTAGAGTGGCACCCACTGAAGATAGGATGTGGGAGTTACAAATAAGATGGTTAAGATGTGAAAAGAAAACTTATAGAAGCACCTGTGAAGGGAACGAATGGAATAGAGAAAACTTATAGGAAAAGAGGGATGGAAAGACTAAAGAAACATGATGAAAAACCCTTACAAAGGATATGCCCATGGATCGAGATAATTGGAGGATTAAGGTTTGTGGTTGTCATGTGGCTTCAAATGTCAAAAGAAATAAGCCTCCCCAGCTTTCATCACCACCATTTGGTTTAAAACTAGTTCAGAATAAGTTTCTTTTTTCTAAATATGGTCCATAAATTGGTTTAAGTGTCAAACCAGCTGTGAAATTCCCATAAAAAAAATTATTTGGACCTCAAGGAATCTGAGGAAAAAATTAGAAAGATTTGGCGTCAATCTTACCCAAATTAAGCAGGTAGATCTGAGATCACATTATTTATAAATTACCTTGCTCAAGTGGGCAACGGGCAGGATCCTCACCAAAGTATAGGGCCAGTGTGTCTGCATTCCTACCCTGCCCACCATAAAAGAAAATGCAAACAGATTTTCAAGGAGGGCAAGAGCACACCCCCGCGCGCGCGGGGGGGGGGGGGGGGGGGGGGGCGCTGTAGATGCTTGAGTTAATAGAAGGTTTGGCATGGGAGCAATTACCACAATAGAGTACAAGTTCATCACAGATGACACTTCTGTATCAGCAATAGAAATGAATTCCTTCAATGTCTAAAAAACAAATACCAATAATCTGTTAGGACAGCTCAGTTACACGCACCATAATAATAGTTTTAAAAAGCCTCCCAACTTTTGGAGTGCTTGTATTATCTTTCAC
Organism: Diospyros lotus; assembly: GCF_014633365.1. Lineage (NCBI taxonomy): Eukaryota > Viridiplantae > Streptophyta > Magnoliopsida > Ericales > Ebenaceae > Diospyros > Diospyros lotus. The sequence goes on along the minus strand of NW_026267104.1, from coordinate 2,860,740 downwards.
AATCAAATCAAGGTTTCAGAAATTCAAATTTGTTGAAGAGGATAATCAAGAGAGTAAAAACAATTGCATAGAAGAATTTTTGGTTGCAGAATGAGAAACTTACAAAACATGTGTGGATACCTTATGAAAAATTTCAGAGACTTGACCTTCATTTTCAGATGCAACCAGCTCCTGTTTTACCTTTTCTAGTCCTTTCATAATAGCTTGCATCTCTTCTGCTAAGGACTTCAATTGTATCTGTGAAGTTGTAAATGTGCTTGAAACAGTTCAAACATTTTCTAAAATGCACTTTAAATCAGTAAGAAAGAGATAATGCTAACCTTCGATGCAGCTTCTAGATTAATAAGATCTTCATGGAAGTCCAAAAGAGCTGGCGATTTAGAGGCAAGGACCTGAGGCAGAACACAAGATGGCACTTAAGACAAGACAGGAATTTTTCTCTTCTTTTTAGTTACTATTATTTTGAAGTGGTACAACAGGTGCATCTGTATGTGCTATCAGAAAACTTATCTCTCCTGTAAAATGTGCAAGGAAACAAGAAGATTCACATAGCAAGTGTTAGGGGTTCAGTTGTGGAAAACAACCCCAGTTCTCTAGGGAATTACTCCATAAAAAACGGAAGAAACATATTCAAATGCAAAAAATTCCTATATGGAAAACAGAAAATCCAGTTTTTCAATTTTCCAAATTTTTCTCACTAATTTTTAGCCACTAAAAACGTGGTTTTCCAAATTGTTTCCCCACTTCAACCAAAATCAATAGTAAAATTTGAATTTTGAAATTTACTACTAATAATATTATAATATAGAAAAATATAAACAATATCAATAAACAGCAAATTTGATTGATGATAAATAACTTAATAATATCAAAATAATCAATATTATAACATTATAATATGTTGGAGAGAGAGTCCTAACTTATGAAGAAGTCTCGGAAGAAGATAAAGATGCTGATGCACAGCAGATAAGTCTCCAGCAGATCAAAGAAAGGGGATAAAGATACAGCCAAATAAAGTTCCTAAAATCTAGGAAAAGTAATAGGAGTAGATAGAAGTTTTCTTATCTTATCTTCTGTTATATATTAGCTCCTAAATTCTAGGATTAGATTATATTAAAACCTTGTATAAGTAGGTTTCCATTGATTGAATCAAGGGAAGCCAGTTCGTTGATCAAAAAACTCAGCTTGAATTTTGGGATTCCCTAATCTAGGGACCTAATTTGTTCATAATATTTAATAATATCAAGATATTAGTATTATAAATATTAAAAAAATAATAAATAGAAAAATGACTAATAATAAATAGTCAAAATATTAATAGCAATATCAATATTATAAATTTATAAAACTAAAAAAAAAGAAATGACTATCATTAATATTGTAATATTAACAATATCATGAATATTGTATTAATATTAATTTTATAATATCATCAATCTAATAATTAAAATTATAATATTATTAATATAAAAAATATTGCATTGATAATATTAATTTTATAATAATAATATAACTATTAATATTTTAATACTATAATAATATTATCAATAACAATATATTACATTATATAAAAGTTGAAAACATGTTTTGATATAATTATTTGGAATATGTTTTTTAGTTTTCAAGATAAGAAAATATTTCTCTTTCAAGTTTTTTGACAAAAAGGGAAACTGGAGATGGAAATTGAAAAATGTTTTATCTAGCTAAACAGCCCCTTAATTTTCAAGAGGTCTCCAAGGAAACTTATCATATCTCCCTTACTTCCCTAAATACATTATAACAGAACCAACCTAAAAACTCTAATTCCAATATCACCATCATAAAAAAGTGTTAAAAAAAACACACACACAAAGGAAAAAGATAGAAATATAGATTGGATTACACCATTAGCACAAGAAAGTTGCGTTGAAGGAGAGAAAGCTCTGACCTTGTCTGGATACCGCTTTTCTATCAAATTACTCTCACCAAAAAGTCTAAAAATGAAACTACTCTGGCTTGGCTTTCAAAACACTCACAGAAGTAGCTAGACCAGGTAACTAGGAGATTCAACATTTAGCACCAGAAATGAGCTTCAAGGTTATCTACCTAGTCAGAACTCATTTGGATTAACCTGGTTCTATTCATTTAACTGTTGATTTAGCACCATCCTAAAACAAAGCAGAGTGACATGTATTGCAAATGATCTAGTACTACTATTTTTCTCCATTTAAAAATTTATGGTGTTGCTACACCCAAGTGGCTTTCTATAAGTTAGCTTTTATATATGGTTTTTTTTATAACACGAAACTTTTATACATGGTTTATCAATAGTACTCCTCTTGTATTTATGGTTAATCTTTGGCTTGTAAGTTCAGCTCAAATTTCCGCTCTTAACCATTTGGATTTTGATAAACTAAAATGTAAAAAAAAAATAAAACTAGCGCTTCTAATATCACTGAAAAACTTTTCTAAATAAGTACAAGTTCAAAACAAACACACCAAGCATGCATGCACACAAGCACACTTCCAAATGCACGTCTTTTACCAGTTCCATTTACAGCAATGCATCATCTTCTACAAGTACGCTTGAAAATTGACAAAATGAGAGTCATTGATGTGAAGGACTATGAGGAATGTACATCATGCATGTAGATATCAAACAGCAATGGGAACAGTGACATTCAAGATTTGCTCTAAAATTTAAAGGAATAAGAAAAATTCAATACTTGTCGCCCACCTCCTTTCATGTACACCCATGGACCACAGTTGCCCCAGAACAAACAGCAAGGAAATCTCAATGGTACATACAATAATAATGTCACGGTTCTGACAGAACAAATCTCAAGGAAATCTCATGTACACCCGTGTGTTGATATAAAATCAACTTCCCTTCTCTTGCACATTTGCTTCTAAAAGGAAGTCATCCATGCATCGCAAAAACTTTTCCACCCTCTCTATCACCATAGCAGCTCAATGTTTTACATAAAACAAGTATCTAAATTGAAATCTAAAAACATAAAGAAAAGGTTTTAAGCTGTTACCAATTCTATGCTTGGAACAAGATGGTGAGTGATTATATAGAAAAACACCCTACTGCATAAGCAATTATGAAAAGTTTAAGATGTAAAGTGTGGTCTATCTTAGTGTGATCCATCTTCCATTACAACATTAATACAGGTATGTCAATACAAGATACCAATAGGTAAGTGAGATGATTACCATGCTCAATTCCTCTGCCCCTCCCCATCATGACAGTCTCCTCTCTTTCCCAAACATATAGAAATAAAACATTAAATTAGAAAAAGGGAGCACAAGTGCCTTTTTTTGTCTCTGAAATTATTTGAAGGAACATTTGTTCTTCTATATCATCAGTACTTTGATAAAAGTAAAATCTGATAACGTTATGATGAGCCAATAGCATTGTGATAAAGCTTTTACTGCATCTTAATTTTTTCATGTGATTTTGTATGTACCTCACAATTTCCCCTACACAATTCTATAATCTTCCCCCAGCTTTCCCTCTCTTTTGCACAACTTAAAATTTAAAAGATTATAATTCCACAAGAAGCACAAAGTTTTTGAAAAGAAGAAGAAGATTTGTTTGATGCCATGGTAAAAGCTCAAACTACCAAGGATAATAAACACTTCAAGTTTGAGAGCAGTGTCTTTAAAAAATAATAATAATTGGATTTATGTCCAATCTCACCCTGAAAATTAACAAGGATAAAGAAAGAATCTACAAAGGGAGAGTTGCAAGGAATAATGCTTCAGGTCTATCTCCCAAATCTTGAACTTAGCAATATATTTGCTTTCACATTTACTAAAATGCTACAAGCCTCTGCATTAAGAGCTGGCTGCATGTGCTTAGGTACATGTGGTCAAACTAGTTTATTAGAAGCATATACTTACATGATGTTTCCATGTCCTACTCTTTCCAAAGTTTGTAGTTACGGGGTCTGATATAATTGTTGAACCAAAATCCTATAGCTTAGGCATTTGCAAGAATTGATGACTTGCACAGAACCAAAGAATTGCTTATATGAATTTTTGGGGTTAAGCCTCATTACCTAGATTTATTGGACACTTCGTTCTGTCTCATTATAATATTCTTTTGGCAAGTAATAGGATTATGATATTAATTATTATCACAATGTTAGTATTATGAATAGTAAAAAAGATTAATACACAGTAAATTGACTAATAATAAATAGTCAAAATATCAATAACAGTGATAACAACAACAACAACATATCCAGCCTTTATCCCACTATGTGGGGTCGGCTACATGAATTCTAGACTTTCATGTATTTCTGTCTTTTGTCATATTTTCACTGATGTCCATATACTTCATATCAAACTTTAATGTTTCTCTCAAAGTCTTCTTAGCTCTACCTCTACCTCTTTTTTTGACTAATTATTCCATTTCATCCACTCTCCTCACAGGAGCGTCTCTTGGTCTCCTTTTCACATGACCAAACCATCTTAGTCTAGTCTCTCTCATCTTCTCCTCTATTGGCACTACTTCTACCTTATTACGAATAACTTCATTTCTAATTTTATCTTTTCTTGTATGGCCGCACATCCATCTTAACATCCTCATCTCCGTTACGCTCGTCTTTTGCTCATGCTGGTATTTGACTGCCCAATATTCTGAGCCGTACAACAAAACTGGTCTTATAGCTGTACTATAGAATTTTCCTTTCAGTTTTAATGGGATTTTACCATCACATAACACCCCCGATGCATTTCTCCATTTTAGCCAACCTACCTTGATTTTACCATCACAGTGATACTAATAAATAAAAGTATTATTATAAATAGTGAAAATATTAATAAATAGTAAACTGAATAATTATAAATAATCAGCAACATTAATATTTATAGAACTCCTAAATTTTAAAAAATGAATAAAAATATAATTAATATCACTACTGATTATCATGACATTATTATAATAATAATATCATGAATAGTGTATTGGTAATTTAATTATTCCTACTTTAACATAATAATATTGCTAATATATTATCATAACTAAAAGTATAACATTATCAATACATAAATACTGTATCAGTAATATTAACTTTATAAAATAATATGATTATTAATTAATATTTAATATTAAAATACTATTATTAATAACAATATATTGTATTGTATAATAGTTGAAAACATGTTTTATATAACCATATCAAATATTTTTTTATTTTTGAATTTCCAAGATAAGGAAATAGTTTTCCATATTTAGAATTGAGTGCTTCTAAATTTTCTACAAGAAAATGAAAATTGGAAATGAAAAGTTAGAAAATATTCTCTGGAACTAAACAACCCACAAGTATTCCCAATCTTCAACTTTCGAGATTCAACTTCAATTAACTACTCATGCACAAGTCCTCATCACCAACATAGACAATGCTTGGTATTTTTTATATGTCTGACAAATATGCGTGTTGAATATATGCTAGGTACAAATATGACAACCATTCTGGGTTGTCTAGGTTTCATAACTAGCAAACCAAGTGTCGCGACCCAATCCTACATTGGTAGTTTACAAGGGAGGAATTGGGTATATTACTTTGTCCCATGAACCTATAAGAGTCAACCCTATAGTGTTACAAGTGGTATAAGAGTCAACTTACGACCTCTATTGAGTGGGTGCGGGGAAATTGTCTTGAGATTAATTTTGGGTTAGATTGAGATATGACTTTTCAGGCTAGTAATGGTGCCAAGAACTAAAACTAGGGGATTTGTCATGACTCAATCCCACATCGATAGTTTACTGGGATTTTAGGTATATTACTTGATCCTACGAACCTATAAGTCGCCTTCAACTAAAACTTTTGGATGAAGACCAGTGGTGTTACACCAAGTCCTTTCTTTTCTCAACTAGAAACTCAACTAAATAAGGCCATATCTTTGTTATCATGAGGATGAATGCACAGATATTAAGGTAAGCCAAGATCTCTTGTTGTGGGAGAATATCAAATGAACGCAGTATTTGGATTTGGATTTTGCCAGTTAACGAGTCTTGTTCCCTGTCTGATATCCTTGTCCTCGCCATACATCACAAGTACTCCAGATGTTGCAACAGCCTATCCCCATTCCCCACTATGCACTCAAGCTAAAGGGGTCCATGAACGTCTAATGAAAGAATCTAGATGTCAAAGGCTTTCTACAGAATTATGTTCTCAGAAAAAATCAGAAAATAAGAAGTAGAATCTGCTAATTTCAGGCACTCGATATTTAGAACATTAGATTAACATTAAGCCAGCAATACAAAAAATAAAAAAAATTGGATGAGGACCATGATTTGGCAAGCCCCAATATTACAAACAATATTAAGGAGTCATGAAGGACAACAAAAAGAAGAAATGTTCATAGATTATTCTTGTAAAATTCTGAGTAATAAAATCCAAATGCAAGGCCAATAAAGGTGAACCAATCAGGGAAATGCCATAGAAGTTTCACATGTGAACCATTGCATTATTGCTGTAATTGTTTTTCCCTTGTCCCAACAATTCCAGAATCAAGGGGACCCCTTGACTGTGCTTTCACAATATTCAACTGAGGATGTCATGGCTGTCAGTTCTAACCAAAAGGTCATATATCAACGAGTTCCTTGTCCTTTTCTCAGCAAGGAATACAAGGTTGATCAACTTTATTAGATTCTTAATTAAGACTTTGTCATCAAAAGTATTACATCTAATTTTTCTTGGACTACGACAACAATGACAACTGTTACAGCCGACATGCACCTGAGACAATAATGGAGCAGAGAAAATAAGGTAGCATACCTTGCAAAGATAATGCATCAGTGTCATCTTGCTGTTAGAAGCACGTGTATCAGTGAGTTTTAAAAGACTGTCTAACTTGAATCCAACTGCAGAACCTAACAAAGAAAAACAAAAACAAATTTTCCAGTGAAACAAAGGTTGATCACATGACGTCATCCTAGGTAGCCTATATAACCATGGCATTTTACTTCAAAGCAAATTCATAAATTTTTAAAGAATTGCATGCCCACAGTAAAGTGACTATAAGATGTTTGATCTGGTGAAACAGCATTGTTATACTTTATCTAGATACTTTACATGGGGTGTTGCATAGAATAAGGCACCAGTACTGGCTTGCATTAACATATTTATGTTATGTAAACAGAAGACCTCTAACGTCCTGACCACATATGAATGCATTGAATAAATACTTTTAGGTAAAGGACATGTTCTGGACATAAATCTTACAGATTATTTGTAAGCATTGATTAAATCCACATTATAGCTGGCCAAAACCATACAAGCTGCCATTCAGACGACCACAAATGAATCTAGATTATGAATGAAATGGGAGGAAAAGTCAACTTGCTTCATGAATATGTTGCAGTGCCATTTTTTAATGCAAGAATGCTCCTTTATTTGCATATACCAATTCTCCCATGTACAGATAAAGTATTAAGATCAAAATTCAGAAGCAAATGTTATTTGAACCTTCAAGGTGGATCACTAAAATGATCCTCTCACATTGATGCCTGTAATTGTCAGAGAGTCCTTGCTATGTTTTTGATCCAGTATTTCAATATATCATCCCCTCTAGGACTGACAAGGACCAACTGAAGTTATTATTGCTATCAAAATTAAAAATGAAGCTACAGCTTGCACAAGTGCATATTTACTTCCAAAAATTTACCCCAACAAAGAATAAAATTAGAGTAATTTTAAAAAGGGTAACTTACACTTAGCACCCCTCAAGTTTGGTAAAAAGACTCAAACACCCCACACTTATCAAAAATGAAAAAAAACATTTTCGACTTTATTAATTATGAAATACTTTCCCCCGTGCGGTGCAAAAACGGCTGTTAAATTTTTTGAAAATCCCAAAGATGCCCTTTCTCTCTCCTCTCGTCGTTGTATCACAACCCTTCGGGAGAAATCAAAGGCCAAAACTGGAAGGGCATCAGAAGGGTCGACCCTTCGGGGGGACCTCATTCAAAGTCCCCCACCAACCTCAATCAAACCCTTCGTGGCTTCCGCAACCCGAAGGGTGTCTTCCAATCCTTCGATCCTATCTAAGAACCCGAAGGGTCCTACCACATGCCTTCGTGCATGTGTGACACATGTCCTATCGTGCCACATGTCACAGTCCTCAACCTGCTAAAAATAGCCATCGATCCCATACCTTCGAGACATAAATCTAAACCCTAGAGACCCAAACCTAGGAAAGATCTAGCAACCCAAATCCACCAACCTCCTACCCCATCAAAGCCTCATACCCTTCTGAAGACCACAAAGTATAACATGCATCCACTCCCTTCCACATCTTTTGACTTAGGCATCGAATGGCCCACGCAAGAAAGATTCTCGCATGCCTTCTAACCCTTCCTGTGCTGCAGACCCTGAAGACTAGAAGCCCCTGAAGACCCTTCTGAGGACACTTTAAGGAGTTCAGAGCACCTCTTGAAGACATGCATAGCTCTCCCAAAGCTGAAAACCTAAAACCACAGCCAAAGACCCCTTCGAGACTTGACATCAGCCCCTAGGCCTTCCGCAACCGAAGACCCCTCTAGGTCTCCCAAGCACCAAAGACCCTTTAGGACCCCACTCACCCAAAGACACCTCTAGACACCAACCGAGGCGACATTCCAACTCTCCTAGACAACGGATCGAGCCTTACCCCACATTTTGCTCTCCTGAATAGCGGATCGAGCCACCTCCCAGGCCATCATCAGCACTTATCAGCCCAGCCTCAAACCTTGCTTCTCTCATCCCCTCACCAAGCTTTATTGATATGCCACTGAGCTCCCCGAGACAAACAAATTCCAATTGTTGTATTCTAGAAACAACTCTCACTTCTCTTTCTCTTTTCTTTCCTCTCCTCTCCTCTATCTTTCTCTCTCCTCCCTCTCTTTTCAACTGATTCACTCCACTCCAACAGCCATAGTGGCAACGCACAATTTCTCTCACCTCTTTCTCTTTTCTCCCTTTTGTCGTCTCCCCCCCCCCCCCCCTTCTCTCTCTCTCTCTCTCTCTCTCATTACATAACCCTTGTGATGGGGATCTGGAACCCTGCGATAGGGGTTGCAAATAAGGGTGTTCATCCGGTTTGGATTGAATTGAGACTAGGATTCTTTATTGGTCAGGACTTAGACCAGACCAATCCAGGATTTGTTTTTTTCCCCCCCAATTTTCAGTTTTGAATATAAAAATTAAAAAATGCATATAAATTCTTATATATCATCCAAACAAAAAATTTCTTAAAAGAGAAGCATCTAACAATAATCAACAATCAACAATTCAACATAATGCAACATTTTAAATCAACTTAATAACCTCTTAACTCCCTAAAATAAATTAAACAATCACCAAATTAAAATTGAATTCAAAATCAAATTTCACAAAACAAAACAATAACAAAATATAACATTCAACTTAATTTTAACAAAACAATAACAAGATATAACATTTAATTTTTAAGGGGACCAGCTGGTTTTTAGACTTGGACTGAACCAAAAACAGGCCTATACATTTTCATGGACCAAGGACCCAACCGCTTTTCTGGTCTGAATTGAAACTTGAACACCCCTAGTTGTAGACCCCCATCGCAATGCAGGGGGTCACCAACGATGGCTGGCCATTGTGGCAGGATGCAACCGGTGACTTTTTCATTTTAAATTTTAAACATATTACTATTTATTTTGTTTATATATATACACATTTAGTTTAGTTTATATTTAGTTTTTATTATTTTTAATTTATAGTTATAATATATTTGGTTCATATTTATATATCTTTACTTTGTATTTCATATATAGAGAATATATTTATTAAGTTTAGCTCTTGTTTATATAAATATATTTTCTGCAAATATATCTATACATATTCACATAAATATCTTTATGTATATAGTTAAACTTTATATTCATATTTAAAAAAAAAAGTTCCTTGTAGTTTATATTTACAGAATGTATATAGTTTACATTTATACATACAAATATTTTCGGTAAATATATTTATATATATTTTAGTTTTAAGTTTATATTTATAATTAAAATACAAAGAGGAGAGAGAGAGAGACAGATGAAAGAGAGAGGAGAGAGCCCAGAGATAGAGAGAGAGAGAGAGAGAGAGAGAGAGAGAGGAGGGGAAAGAGAAGAAGAGAAGAGAATTTAAAAATCAGGGGCAAAATAATCAATTTCACAATCTGTTAAGGGCAGGCAAGGTCTCTGTCATTTCTAATAAGCCATTGGTGCCTGTGTCTTTTTATCAAACCTCAGGGGTACCAAGCATAGTTTACCCTTCTAAAAATCAGATCCACCCCGAAAACAGATTTAAGAGCATCATGATCCACACTGCCAAAGTTTATTCAAGTTAATTTGAAAAATAATTAATCTGATGTAACCGTGTGCTTCTGCTCTTCTTCTGGTTTTTGGTTGAAGAACCAAAGTTTATTATTCATTTATGTTATTTACAACCATGCAAATAGGATACTCACTTTCTTTCAGAGGTAAGGAGGAGGTCTAAATAACTAGGATGGAATAATTAAAGGGTTAAAAAAGAGGGTCCGAATCAATAGAAAAGTCACTACCTCTTGCAGTTCCTTGATTTAAGGTGTTCCCCAGATATAAGATTTTCTTCATGATTTCCTTCAATTTGAGGGAACTTCGCACCTATTTCCAAAGTAAATCAGTGAAAAGAAAATTAGATCAAAACAAAATGACAGAACTGCATGAAAAGCTTAATTATTGCCAGCAGGGTACCTCTTCGCATGCAGAGTTCACCGTGTTTAAACTCTTCTTAAAATCTGAAATCTGCAATAGTAGTGCAGTAGTTTTGACAACTTAGACCACACATTAACTATAGAAAATTTGGTAAAAGATCAAACAAAAAATTCAGATCTAGACCTGAGAGTTATACTGAATCTTGAAGAGGAACACTCTCAATTTAGACTCCACCCGAGGAACCTTCATCAGCTCAAGAAAATACTGAAAAGGAAGAATAGGAATAGGTAATAGCAGTATTATATAAAATTTTACAAAGCATATAACACAAAAAAAGGGGAAAACAAACCATTACAAGATTTTTTCATCTATTATCACTCACAACAGGCAACTCCATGGTGATAAACAGTAACAATTATATTACTTTTTCATCTTTCTTCAGCTTTAGTGTTACACTTGCCCTTCACGAGCCTTCATCATGTGCTACCACCACTATAATCAGTCACAACACCGCTGAATTCACATCACTGACAAGCAGTCAACAACTATATTTTTATAGCTTAAACCAGCATAGACAACTTCCACTAGATCACTCCCCTTATATAATCAAAAATGTAAATCAAACCTCACACACTCCATTTTCCCCCTTCTTTAGCTTCAACCATGCCTTCAGAAGCCTCAATCTTGTGCTAACACAATGTTCACCATCCTGCCATAAATTTGGCATGCCCAAAGCATCTAGTTTCACCCCGTTGAATTTTCATTAGTGAATCACATGAAAATACTAGCACCTGATTCTAAACATTGGTTACATAAATTGGGATTTGTAATAACATCCCAAGTTGACAACTTCTTTTTGATTTTGACATTTTTGTTATGCTAGGAAGACCAGACATTTCCAAATATATTTGGTCACAGGCGCTAAGACCAAAATGGTAGTATCAAGAGTTCAGATATTTTTATTCCAAAACTCTGGCAGCTAGGTAATTAGGAACTAATTAAGAAAATTTCCAAAATCATCATGTGTTAGGTTCTGTGTGACATGTTTCCATGAGGTCCATAGGCAACCATGACATGCAATTGTACCATTATCCAACAAGACAAGAGTAGATTGTTTTATCCTTTCTGGCCTCCTCCTTTTTGTTCTATGCCCTGATTTCAACTTTTGGCAAGGAATGCTGAGAATTGTGGATTAAGGTGATAACTGCAATAATCAGGTGCTCATTCAACTAACAAAATAATAATAGAAACTACATTGTTAAAGAGATAAACCAAAAGACAGAAGGTTGAAGTTAGACATCTTCATATGCAAGGCTCTGTTATATAAATGGGGTACTATTTCTAGGCTTGCTTGTTCTTTCCATCTGTTAATAGTTGTCTCGTGCTTGGGCTGCGTTTTTGAGACGACAGCTGTCCAGTTAAGATTAGGGATGGCACAATCAGTTTTGTCCACACAGTTGGAGAAGCTGGAGGGGGTGGGATTCTCTAACATACAGGTTCAATATATTTGAGGTTTGCTTCAATGTGTTAGTTGTAAGATCAGATTGGGTATACAAGCTATAAACGAACTTTCTGAGCTATGCTTGGCCTGTGTGTTGCTCATTGAGGGAGTGATATATGCCATAAGGTTAGGCCTTGAGCTTCATTGCACTTCCTATTCTGTGGTAATAAAATTTCTTCTAAGAGTGAAACAGACAGAGATACAAAGGAAGGGAAAGGTAACAGAAAAAGAGGTACAATATGTCACAATGAAAACATAAACTTTTCACTCGTACAACCTAAAGAGAAAACCTAGGAAAGTAGTGATACAAATCAAAAATAAAAAGAGTGAGCAGACATATACACATACACATAAATTGTTAAGAATGACTTTTAAGAGAAACGAGGTATCACCATATAAGAACAACTTGAATTAGAAAATGCCTATTAAGTTGCAGAGACACAGATAAGATAAATACAAATAATATACAGCTGCTCAGAAAATAGATCAAATTCCATAGTTTTCACATAATTTAGTCAAGTAAAAATTACTGATTAAAGACCCAGGAAGGCCTCTTCTTTTCCTGTCCAAACATTCAAAATAATAAATAAATAAGGAAAACATAGATCTTGCTTACAGACCTGTTCGCATTTCCCCAACTTCTCCTTGTCACCAGTGTAACCCTAACAATGACAAATATGAAATCAGGAAAAAAGGAATAAGAAAATAAAAAACAGGAGGCCAAATGAAACAACTAAAATCACTTCTACACAGCAGAAACCCATCAACAGAAAGAGTGAAAACATCAGATATGGACAATACGAAAACTGAACCATATATGCTTTGTGCTACATCATCACCTTAAGAAGCTCCATTTCTTCTTTAGTGGGGCAAAATTTTATAAGATTTTCCACCTGATCAGCATCTAAAATTGACTCATCCATTGCTAATACTGCAGCCTGTGGAAGTTGAGCATAAAAGAAGTACTTTTATTTCAAACTTCAAGCGTAAATATACATTTTAGACTCCACATGCACATCTGAGCATAATTAAATAAATGTACATCTATAGAGATTTTAGAGTATAAAATCCCATCTATGAGCACAAATGCAGATTTGACCATAGATACATCTCCATGCACATTTTAGGCTCTACATTCCAAGTACATATATCAACTTCATAATGTTTGTACCAAGCAGAATTCCCAATCAAACCTTATATGTGTCCTTGTATAAGACAGAAGCTTAGCTGAAATGAGTTATTAGGACGATCCAGTAAAATAAAGAAGAATGAAATTAACAAATAACCTATCAGAGGGCGGGATTCATTATATCATTCCTTAATGGTAAATGATGCAGTTCTTTTTGGCAAGAGACCTATATTTAGCATAATAGAGATCAACTTATAAAAAGGATGCACAATGGATTGAACATTAAATGAATTTTCTTTATTTTTAACCCCTTTTATGATCCCTCTCTTTAAGCAAGTGAGAAAACTGGAAGTGCTTATACCGGGTATTAGAGATCAAGTTACATTTTTCAATTCTGTACATTTATGTATGTTGGTTGATGTTAACATAACACCTATAATTAATGTTTTCTAATCCATATTGACTCGCTTCTGTGATGTTAACATAATTGTAACATTCAATAATTGTAATGAAATTGCTGGATGATTTTAGTCTAAAGTATTCAATAAATATTTCCTACTTGAATTAAGTTATTCAATTCAGAATAGGACAATATTTAAGGAGAACTTTAAATGAGCCGGATAGAGGAGGAGAAATTTTAAAAATTAAATCAGAAGAGAGCATTCAAGAGAAGAGATCAAACATTGGTAGCAATGGTAAGGTTGTTGCTCTATGACTAGGTTGTCATGAACCTAGGGTTTAGAATGGACAATTGGAAGAGATGAGGAAGATAGAACAGAAAGAGAGAGATAACAGACAGAATTGAGAGAAAAAACAGAGAGGGAAATAGAGGAGGTGAGAGAGATAGAACTCGGAAGGAGAGAGAGAAGAGAAGAAGAGAAGCTGAAGGAGGGAAGAACAATCAAATCCAAGAGGGAGAGAACTTAATTAGAGAGAGAAAATCAGAACTCTGAATTTGATATATTTCACATAATGATTTCTTTACAGCTTCAATAGCTTTATATTGTGTCAGATCCTAAGCGATCTAGCAATTGTTCAATCCTAGTCTCTTCCGAGAGGGGAGAGATCACGCTAGAATTCCCAAATCCCTTAGGATCTAACAATTTTGGTATCAGAGCTGATCCTTGGCCCCTTGATCGAAGGTGACGATGATGGCTAAAGGAACAAGGATGAAGAACTTGGAGACTCAGGTGCAACAGTGTGGATCCTCGATGAGTGATCTACAAGCGCGGGTGGATCAATTGGAATTGGGATCCAAACGGAACTACGAAGCCATCATGGCTATCAATAGGAAATTGGAAGTTGTGGCTTATCCGGGGCTATTACAACCTTTAACCATTCCGCGGCAGGCATGGGAGAGTATCAATGGATTTTATTAAGGGGGTCTACCAAAATCTGAAGGGAAGGACTACATATTTGTGATGGTGGACCGGTTCACAAAATTTGCTCACTTCCTAAGTCTCACTCACCCTTACACTGCACAAGAACTGTCCCAGGCCTTCTTTGATTAGGTGGTGAAAGTGCATGGGGTTCCAAAGACTAGTGCCTGATAGGGACAAGGTCTTTACTAGTCTACTATGGTAGTTTGATGAAATCCTTAGGGGCTAAGCTTAACCTATCTTCTACCTACCATCCCCAAACTAATGGACAGACAAAGCTAGTCAATCAATGCTTGGAGACTTACTTCAGATGCTTGTGTCTTTTACACCTTAAAGGTTGGCACAAGTGGCTATCCGTGGCACAGTATGGGAATTCAAATCCGAGAACAGCTTCAGGGATTTATGTTGATGTTTGCAAGACAAAATCAGGTAAGACTCTCTCCCAACTTCCCTCCTAGGGAGAGATCAAACCCAATTCGGCAGAGGCAGGGTAGATTAGATCGAATTCTATAGGGGCAAGGGATGAACCAAAGGACAACTGGGACCTCTGTAGGAAGGGAAGATCATTGAGAGCCAGGTGAGAATGGATGGGAATGGCAGCCTAAGGTGCTGGTGGGACAAAACCAGCATGGTTTACACATGCCACATTTGGAGATTCCACACCATAGCTCTACTCGTGTACAATCTCTTACTGCACTAATTGAATTCTGTTTTATTCCATTATTCCCACTTCCACTATTTCCCCGTAATTACACGGCATATAGCTACTTCTCCTATGTAGGTAATTTTGTTACAGGAAGTCAACTGCCAAGATATCGGCAATATCCAGCAGATGCAACAATTGAGAAGCGTAGACTTGCTTCAAGTTCTCAGCCTCCTCTAGTAACTGCCATTCCTATCTTACCATCCTGAATTGTTTGATCCAATTCAGATCTGTCCTCACTTCTTGCAACTACCATTCCTAATGTAGGACCTCAGCAGCCTTAGAAGTACCTCCCATCTACTGGTTGCGCATAGTATAACTTTTAGGCTGCAGCTTATGTTTTCTGTAAATGGCTTCCAGCGCCACTTCTTGCAGCCTAGCCTACTCAGCTGCTTGTTTTACTGTGACAAGATACATCATCTTCACAGTAGGCCTCAGCTCATTGCTTAGACCACTGATGAATCTTGATACAAAGTAAGACTCTTTCAAGGTCAGATGGGAATTGAGCATCAGTGATTGCAATTCCTCAAACTTGACTTAGTAATCCAAAACAGAGCCTATTTGTTTAAGTTTTTGAACTCTTCATTGCAACTCTCATCTCCAACCTGATCCATGCTAATTCATTTGTTTTCAGCAAACTGGAAACATTAGGTAGGCTTTCAGTGCTTGCTCAAATTGGTTTTGCAATGGATCTTGAAAAACATTCCACTAGTATACTAACCTGAAATCTCCTTGAAATCAGAATTAGACTTTCGTCCAGCTTTTGATGAATTTTAGAGCATTCTTTCTCGATTCATTCGGCCATCTCTGCAGTTCAAATCCTCGAAAGTTCACCTCTGTAACAGCCTCTTGATAATCGCCTCTTGGTCAGCTTCCAAGGACCTCCTCGGAACTTATTCTAGTACTAAAATTCAGCAAACCTAAATTCAGCAACCTAATATGCCTCAATCACTGTTTCAAGTTCAACCGAGAAACAACCTATCAATATCGCCTTTGAATCGCCTGAATCCACTAATTTCCATGACTCAATCGACTTTGTTGAGCTTTCTAAGAATCAATTGACTCTCGTTACCACTTCCTGAGAATCGTGTACTAGCAGCTTCCAAGGATAACCTTCCAATACTCGATTTAGCAAACCTGAGTCTGCCTTAGTAATTGCTTCTAGGAGTAGCCTATGAAAGTTGATGCTCTGATAGCTATAATTACAACTGAGAATCAACCGGCTTCCTGAATCACCTATATCTAATTCAACATCCAAGATCCAACTGCTTTGAATCAACAGCCAAAAATCATCTGGATTTGCTTCGCCTTGACTTCGACTGATCACTGCTAAGATCGCCTCGCCTCAACTTTGACAAATCACTACCAACATCTCCTGGGGAACTGCTTGACTCACAGCCGAGAAACAATCAGCTCCAATACCATTTGTCATGAACCTAAGGTTTAGAATGGAAAGTTGGAACAGATCAAGGAAGTTAGAACAGAAAGAGAGAGATAAACAAATAGAATTGAAAGAGAAAACAAAGACAGAAATCAAAGGAGGCAAGAGAGATAGAACTCAGAAGGAGAGAGAGAAGAGAAGAGGAGAAGTTGGGGGAGGGAAGAGTAGTCAGATCCAAGAGGGAGAGAACTTGGATAGAGAAAATCAGAACTCTGAATTTGATATATTTCACATAATGATTTCTTTACAGCTCAGGTAACTTTATATAGCTACTTCTCTTATGTAGGTAATTTTGTTACAGAGTAAAACAGAAAATACAACAACTAAAATACCAAAATAACTACTGCTAAATTACTATTATATCCTTGGAGTTATGACATAGGTCACAAGTTCAAGTTATAGAAAGAGTATGTTTCCAAAGCAAGAGTTAATGGTTGCATGCCAAAACAACCCTCCCCAAAAACCCTTGCAAAGTAGGAAGCCTTGAAGATGGATCGCATAAAAGCAAATATTTTGGGAAATATTACTATAGATGTAAATGTAGGAATTAGCATTATTCAGTTATTATATCCCCATTGAAAAAAAAGAGGTTATCACACCATTATTTTCAATTTATTACAATAAAGAGGTAAATGAAAAATCATAAAATCATGAATGACAAATTTCCTAAATAGGACAATTTTTGTTAAGTTAATCTGAGATGGTTACAAACAACACTCACTGCCAAAGCTGTGCAGGTGATTGATTTAAGCCAAATTCCACCATTTAGGGTCCCAAAGAAAGAGATATATTGTTTATTTTATAACTGTTGTTCTAGGGATGAGCTAGCCCTCAAACTCTTCAATTTAGGCTTACATAATCCATATCTCATCATGATTCATAATTTCTATTTATAGAAATTTTTATATTCTGCTACTTTCTATTTCAAAAAAAAAAAAAAGATCTGTCTTGAATGCTATATTAAGGGACAATTATATAGAAAAGCTCTAAAAAGTAATATTTCACACTTCCTGTTTTTTTTTGTGTGTGTGTGAAAAGTCACATTTTCTTTAACATTTGTCTTCTTTTTCTTGTGGATTACAGAGTTTTTCTTCCTTTGGTTTTCTTTTTCCTGTGGATTATAGAGTTTTTCTTCCTTAGAATAATATCTAGTTTCCTTTCTGATGCTAGGTCCTCTAGCCCTACCCAATAAACTTTAGTTCCTCCCTATTTACCAAGGGAAACAAGGATACTGAGTACAATCATGACTGTAGTCCTTTCTTCCAGATACTGTATTACACCGTCAATTCTAGAACTAGACACTGAATTAAACTGTAAAACTAAAATTATCTATCTTTAATCATATGCATGAAGTCTCGCACTACAATATTGCTGCAAATGTAATGAAATACTTATTGACAGTCCCTGATAGTCTGGCTACTTATCATGTAAACCCAATTTTGGATCATATGAGCATGGAAGGTTTAATTCACATTTCAAGACATGGAAATATTTTGGGCATTGCCACATGGCTGAGAAGTTATCCACTCTATAGTTTAAAATACTGTACACAAGGTTCCAAAGAAATGCAAAGCCAAACAACTTAGACAAATTATATTTCTACGTCCACAGAGCATTAAATTTGATAATTTCAAGCTTACCGTCATGTCAGAGAGTGGCATCTTAATTTTTGTGAGCATAATTTCAGTGTTGTAGGCCCTCTTCAGATCAATCTACAGTGCAAGATGAAACATCCATCACTAAAACTAAGTGAGGCGAAGACATGAACATCAAGTTGTAAAAATCAAATTGTAAGAATTTTTTAGAATAGATTGTGACTACTCATTCCTAACCATTGTTATCATTCTCAAGGACACTGCATTTAATAACAGTGAACATATCAATTACAAGAGAACAGCAAAATGGCACAATGCTACCAATCAAATTTTCTTCAGAAATTATCCTGATTCTATCTTCAATAAATCACCTCCATACCAATTTTCCACAATTTTGTGTTACAAGCACATCCAAGAAGGAGGGGAAATGTTATGGTAAGACTTAGAGATCAAATTATTCATAGAAAGACTCAATTAGTTATCTTGGATCAATTGCTCAAAAATAAGGAGAGATCATTAAGAATGTTAAATAATCAAGACAGAGTGGTTAGAGTAGAGAAGTACACCCAGCACTTTTTGGAAATGTAAAATCCTTTCAAAGGTAAAGAAAATTTTTAGGGTAATGTTAACCATTGCCCTGCATTAAATGCACCTTGTTTTCAAACAAAGAGCATTTATTGCACCTTGTTTTAAGCTCAAAAACAATATTATTGATTGAAAAAATGTTGCAAAGAACGATCCATTTATCATCAACCTATAGGAGTTTTTAAGCTGAAAATAAGGTGCAATAAATGCTAAAAATACCCAATCTTTACTCGACAAAATAAGACTTTTTGTTGTATGGCTCAAAATATTAACCCTTTAAATATTAACATGTGCAAAATATGAATATAACTAAAGGTGTTACAATGGATGTACAGCCATAGAAGAAAAGACCAAACTAGAAACAAAACTAGAAACGAGATTATTCATAATAGGATTAGAGTGGCACATACAGGATATAAGTTGCACAAAATGCAATTAAGATAGCTTGAAAATGTCAAAAGATGATAAATAGATGGAATTTTGAGGTAAGTAGATGGCATTCAAGAAGTTTGTAGCAAAATAAATAGAGAATGCAAGACCAACGTAATCATAGGGGAAAATTATTAGACATGACATGAAATATAATGGCCTTAAAGAAGATGTGGCATGTATGTGGGCATAAAATAGAATAAATCTCATTTCCAAAAAAAAAACAAAAAAAGTGGTGAACTGGAGATCAAACAAGGAAGAAAAGAGAAATGTCAGGTCCATTTTTGGAGAAGTTTAATTTCAAATCTTACAATCAGCTTTGCACCCATCAAAGCACTGGGGCAACATGCAGTATGCTTTACAGGATCAACCAAAAATGTTACTTCTCATATTAGAAAATGAAACATCAGAATGAAGGTACCAGCAGCACGTCAATTCATTTTATTTCAAATCTCATGCCAATGCTTTGAAACCTCATTTGGCCATACCAATAAATCAACATATTTTCATATTCACCCACCAATAGACCAATTCAACTAGGTTATATAGGCTATGTATGCTCATATCAGTTGTTCTCATCTGATGAAACATTAGTTGTGTATGTGATCATAAGGATTACTCAATAGTCACTCAGAATGAAACAAATAACTAAACTGCACAAAGTGGCAGATCATGAGAACCACATTGTTCCTATGAATTTCTCCCAAAAATTTTATGCATCATCCTTGGCAGAAGAAAAAATTCCAGAACTGTAAATTTCTGAATAGAAGTTTTTAGTCAGTTTGCATTACCAGGTTGACTTTGTCAGTTTTGGCTCCAGCAGACTTCCGTCGGGCTCCAGATTTACCTCCAGGTTTTGGGACTGTGGCGGAGAAAAGACTCTCAATTTCTGACACATCAAATTCTGGCGCACTAAGATTTGAGGGTAAAACAACAGTGAGATATAGGGGATAATGACAAAAGTAAAAAACTTTAGAACCACATTCGAATGCCATAATTCAGAATTACATGTGCTGGTCTCCAGTTTTAAGTTTCTGGACATGGAGAAAAAGAAAAATGCACGTTAAACGATTGAGCAAAGGTAAATCCTTGAACATAAAGAAGTTCATAAAGAAGTGGCCCAACCATATTTAGAACATTAGAAACTATAATATGGCCCAACCAGTAACATTGTCACAATTTAAGACTAAGTACAGAAAGAAGTTCCTTTACCTCTGAGGTTCTCCATTTCTTTGCAATTCCTCCCATAAGCTTCCTTGCAAAACCCTGGTTACCTTGCTCCAATGAAGTGGCTTTAAGGTAGATCTTCTAGGTGCTGCTACAAGAACTGCAGCACGGGCAAGCCCACGCCCTCTTCCGGGAGGTGGAGGTGGACCACCTGTTGGTCCTCCTCCCATAGGTGGAGGCGGAATACCTGTATGTCCTCCTATAGGTGGTGGAGGGGGGCTAGGTGCTCCTGGAGGCCTAGGTGGTCCAGGTGGATGGCCCCCTAGAGGAGGAGGGGGAGGTGGTGCTCCAAGTAATGGTGGAGGTGGAGTTTTGTTGCTTGGAGGAGGTGGTGGATATGGAACTCTTTGATTTTGAGGTGGTGGTGGTGGTGGAGGTGGAACTCCTCGATTTGGAGGCAGTGGTGGAGGTGGTGCTCCGTGCATTGGAGGAGGAGGTGGTGGAGGGGGTCCTCTATGTAGTAGAGGAGGAGGAGGAGGAGGAGGAGGGGGTGCTCTATGCAATGGAGGAGGAGGAGGAGGAGGAGGAGGAGGTGCTCTATGCAATGGAGGAGGCGGTATGCTTTGCAGTGGAGGCAGTGGTGGTGGAGGAGGAGTAGGCGGGGGAACTCCACAATTTGGAGGTGGAGGAGGAATGCGAGGAGGAGATGGGAGTGGAGGAGAAGAAGATGGAACTCCATGCACAGGAGGAGGTGGTGGTGGTGGTGGGGGTGGGGAGCCCCACAACTAGGTGGAGTCACAGGTGGCAGAGGAGAAACCCCAACTCCAGCAGGTTTTGAAGCATAAGATGCACTTAGAATGGGGGGGGATGGTAGAGGACAAGGGGCTGGGTAACTAGAAACGGTTCCTGTATGTGATGCAGAGGCTTCTTGATGCATTTCTCTCATGCCCACGTGTATAGGAGGAGGAGGAGGAGGAGGTGGAGGCGGAGGCACCTGCACTGGCCAATAAGTTACAAACACTGCACTGCTAGATAGTGGAGGCGGAGGGGGAGGGGGAGGTGGAGGTGCTGGCTGACAAGTTACAAGCAATGTACTGCAAGTAGATGGTGGAGGTGGAGGAGGAGGCGGAGGGGGTGCGCATTTCACTTGCTTTTGCACAGTCAAAGCAGGTGATAAAGAAGATTCAGACAAAGTAGATAACAGAAAGCTAGAAGAAGGGGGTGGAGGTGGTGGAGGGGGAGCAGCAGGAGGTGAAGATGCTTGCCTTCCTACTGCTTGTGCAAGTACCATAGGATCTT
Organism: Diospyros lotus; assembly: GCF_014633365.1. NCBI lineage: Eukaryota > Viridiplantae > Streptophyta > Magnoliopsida > Ericales > Ebenaceae > Diospyros > Diospyros lotus. The sequence goes on along the minus strand of NW_026267104.1, from coordinate 2,838,822 downwards.
CCAAGTAAAGGATATTTGAAGACCCATTGAGAGACAAAGGACCCAAAGAGGGGGCAACCTGAAGTGGGCATGGATCTAGTGGTGATGAATTTGAAGGGATAGGGGAAGTATCTCTAAGTGGTTGCACGTCCAAAGATGGTAGTGACAAAGTATGCTCCACCGCTTCACTGTCCATATTTCTCACATTATCCACAGTACAGCTTTCATCAAGAGTTCTATTGCGTGCAGGAACACCTCCAGAGGCTGCAGTAGCAACAGAAGCCTTTGACTTGCCACCAGCATTAGAATCCTTTGACGGGGTCAGTGCAGATGGTGCACTGTTATGTCTTGTCATGGGTGGATACCACACATGCATTGAATTAGTATAAGAACCTTTGTTAGTAGGGATCCACCGAGATACTGCAGTTGGCTTTGCCGTTCTTGCTAAGGGGGCTTGCTTTTTCGTTTTCTGTTTTGTAGCAGTTAAATCTGCTATTGGTTTTGCATTTAAACTAGGCTGTTTCTTTGGAGGGAGTGGAACTGATTTATCAGATTTTTGTCTACCAATATCAGCACTCAACTGCTGCTCTGGACCCTGCCTGTCTAAGTTGTTCTGCATGGCAGAGTCTTCTCTGCCTTGCTTATTGTCCATATCTTCTAATTTTCCATTCACATCTGCGGCTACTACCTTTGTTTGTAAACTAATGGGTACATCAGTAATCATGGTTCTGGAACCTAATTTATCTCCGTCCTCAAAAGCAATGGCTTTGACTGCAGATTCTGAATCCACCCGGTCCTCCTGTATGTGATTTCTATCATTTGCAAAGTTTTGAATTGCATTAGGTTCCCAGACCTCGTTCCAAACTACTTTATCACTCTTCTCATGAACTGCATAAGAATTCCCATCCTGCCCATCTACTGGACTGCTGAAGATCTCCTCGACCTCAAAAAATTCCTCTGGTGAAGCACTTTCCATCTCATTCCCATCTTCACTTGCCACTTCTGTGGTTGTGGCAGATGGAACAGCATCAGCATCCGAGAATAGCACCTGACACAAACATGAGTATGCATTCAACCCCTACCAGTTTAGATAAAAGACATGCTACCAAAATCAAACAACACCGTACCTCTGCTTTGAACTCCTTTGGAAATTGGTCCTTTGCATCCCACAAAGTATCAACTTCATCACGGTTCAACAACAAAACTTTAGACCGGACAAATGCAGTGTGGAACATAACCCTGAACATAATTTTCTCTGTTGATAGGTCATCTTCCAAATGGACACACTCAAGAACAACATCCCCACGAAGGTGAAAATGAATATCTATCTTCACCAGTTCACACTCTTCCTGCAGTTATAAGTTATTATAAGCACACTTTAAAATCATTCACAATAATCCTTTATTTTATTAAATGTGTGTATATGGAATTACCTGGCAATAAAGACCAGCACTTTTTTTTGTCATGGTAGTCGAAAATAGAAGCTTAGAACTTCTAGTGGCCATGGTAGAAGGATCCTGACCATAAATGCGAACAACCGGCCGGCAACCCCTCACTCTATCAAACAAGGGAAGGGCTCTGAGTACAATACAATCCAAAGCTAAAGGCGTGTCAGATGGTGGCCAATCTAAACCAAGATTCTGTCTGGTAATGTACTGAAGATATCTCAGCTGGGAAGGTTGTGGATTTAAAGGAGACAAAAGATGAAGAAGTTCCCTTGGGGCTTGCTTATATACTATTTCAAGAGTCTTTTGTTCACCACTGTACTGTTTCCGGTACAACAGAAGACCAGCAAGCATAAATGCAAGCACAGGCCATCCTCCCCTTTCACAGTGCATTAACAGTACATTTTGTTGCTCTGCCAGTGATAACCAGCTCTCACTGGACCGTAGGAAGTGGTGAATCATCTCCAATGGCAACAGAGGACACCCCTCATGTTGCTGAGGGTAATCCATGACTGTCATGTCATATTGAGATAATATGTCCGAAATTTGGCTTCTCTTTTCCCCTTCTCTGAAGTTAAAAACCATGAAAGAAGCATCAGGGTAATGGTCCTGTAGCTGAGCTACAATGCCACCTATATATACTCTGTATTCATCTTCTTCCAGAACATCAGTGGAGAAGCAACAGTCGAACACTGCAAATAGAGGGGGGGAAAAAGGTAGTGTGTCACCATAGTCCACAGTCAACAACTTGCTGCAATAACTACTACTTAACATCTCTTTTCTTCAGCGAACAATAATATGAATACATAATTCCTAAATGAAATGTCAAGAAGTCCATTTTGGCACAACGCATTCTACAAGTCAGTGATAAAGTAGTATCCTAACTCCTGAGCATGAAATTTCAGTAGTTGGATGAGAGAATAGCTAAGCGATAATTATGTGGACATGGGATTAAAGAATTGCAAACTAGAATAACCAGTTCTCGGAATTATGGTGCAGTAAATACACTCTAAATCGGTTTAAATTCCATGACTATCTGATATCAATCCTATTAAGCATCACGTCAATACCTAGTACCAGACCATTTTAAGACAACAAATGAAATCAATAAATTCGACGCAACGAAGCGTAATAAACAAGAGAATGAACGAGAAGTTCGACATAATTCAGCAATTACACGACTCGAAACCGACAGAAACAAAGTCCTGAAACGAATTGTAAGCTGAAAGACGAAGAACAAGAGAACGGACCGTAGACGCGCTCGGATATCTCGAGGAGGCGATCAGGCGGCTTCCGATAGAAGAACCGTCTGAACAGCGCCATCCAGTGGCGCTGCCGTGCCCGCCGATCGTATCCAAAACCACTAGCGCGTCCGATTCAAAATATACAAAGAAAACAGAGAGGCCTCGACGGCGATCAGAATCCCTGGCAATGCGATCGCAGGAACGACGGACGGACTCCAGGAAATCGATCGAATCGGTCAACGGAACTGAATCACGGAGATGGCATCGGAAAGTGCGGGGCCGGGAGCGATAGGGTTCGAATGCAATTCAGGAGCAAGAGGAACGGAGGATTTCAGAACATGATGACGGCGAGCACCTCACGCAATTTGTTCAGCCATCACAGGGAGAGACTGGACTGGTGGGGGAACGAAAATGGAAAGAAAGAAAGAAAGAAAAAAAGAAAGAAAAGGCGAATGCTGGCTACTTGGAACCTGCCTCCTCTTTCTTTCTCTCCCTTCCCTCTGTCTCGTCTACAGTCGGTCGCGGTGAGAAGGAAGAGAGCTGGGGGTGGGGGGGAAGGCTGGGGGGTTTGTTCGTCATTTCGCCCCCTTGCTCCTACGTGTTCCGCAGTTAGGTGCGGCTTGGCATCTATCAGGCGGTTCCAGTTGACTGTCTTTTTTTTTTTTTTTAAATAAAAAGACATTATTTTTTCCTCAAAATTAAACCAACAGAAAAAGTAAAAAACAATTGGATCCGGAGCATTGTACTAATATAAAAATCACTTAAACGGGTTCTCTCACATGGATCCGGAGCATTGCACTTATTTTTTTATTTTTTTTTATAAATAAACTTAATTTGGGGTGCAAGTATTAAAGATTGGAAATAGAAACTCTCTGGAAGACTTGACTTGCTCGTATAGCAATGTATACTGAGTGATTTTAAGCCATAAAAATGCAGATAACACCATTTAATAGTTATAGTCATTGTTTTTAAATATTAATAGTAATTATCTTTATACTTTAGTTTTTTAAACATTTTTATTTATAACTCATGATGTATGATCTAATGAGTCTTATATGTGTTGATAATTATAAGCGTCTATTTTTTTTTTTTTTAAAAGATGAAATAAAAATATTCTTCATATCTAAGAATGTCTAATAAAAATTAAATTTGAAATCTTAATTTTTACCACGTAAGAGTTAAGACTTACCCATAAAGCCTTCCCATGGATTTGAGCGTGAAGTCAAAATATCAAAGGCGGCTTCGCACTGGCCAGTGGGCCGCTGGTGTGGCCAATCAGCACCGGAAATGGTGCGAGAAAGAGTCCAGAAAAAGCGACGAATATTGGATGGCAACGAAGGGACATGATGTTGGAGATCACCTTGCAATGGTGGGGCATCACCTACCCCAGATTCTCTCAATTTTGTGGGACCCCGCCTCGCCTGCGGTTTACATTAGATTAGTGGAACTGGAAGTGGAAGGGAGGGAGAGTTTTCTTAAAACTTACAAAAAAAAGGCTAAATTAATCCGCTACGCCTATAATTTTGGTCATTTAGTGTTAAATAAACCCATTTGTAAAATATCACTCACTTTGTTTTTTTTAATCAAATAATTAATCCAATTTTAAGTGACTAATATTAATTTAACGTCACTCAGAGATGAAATACTTAAATTCACTCTTTAATCTCCTTTCAAATTTTACTTCTTAATAATATTGGAATTTTATCTTATAATAATTAATAAGAAATAACTAAAATATATTTTTTTTTTTTTAAAAAAAAAAAAAAACTCCACAAGATGAATCATTCTTGTCATTATACCCTTCATAATGTGGCTGGAATATCTTCTCTTCATCATACTCAAGTCTCACTTTTTTTTTTTCTTTTTAGTTTATTTCCAGAGGATGGCCAAATCTTTTGTCCCAATGTCTCTCACGTGATTGGGAGACGACAATGATATCTATATAAGATTTTTATAAAAACATTACATAGTAAGATACAATATCATTTGTTATAATTTTTAATTATTTTCATATAATTTTTATATTCTAAATAGATATAATTTATTAATTTTAATTTTAATTAATTCCCTAAGTGTTTTATTAATTTTTGTGTCATTACAATTTTATTACAAATAATTTTTTTAATTTAATTTATTATGAGAACACATCAGCCATACATGCTCAACTTAGTTGTATCTGTATTTTACTTTTAGTCTTTTTTTTTTTTTAAGTTGGTATAATTTTATTTTGGCTTAATATATATAACGTCCCGTCAATAATTAAAAAATATGACATTTTATTTTTGATGTACATAATGTTAATATTTTTTATTTTAATTATTAAATATTATTATTTTAATTATTTATAGTAACAGAACGTTAGGATGTGTATCACGCATGTTTTCATAAATGACATGTCATGTGGATGATTAATTGTCAGTATTTAAATAAGTTAATTGATTTGTTATATTCTCTCAACAGTTAAAAATATGACATTTGGTCCCTATTGTGCAAAATATCAAAATTTGATATTTCAAATATTAAAATTTATTGTATTAAGTTATTACCTTAAGACACAAAAGAGGTTATAAATAAGAGAGCAAGACAACAATGAAATCGAGTTCAACAAAGAGAAATAGTGAACATTAGTTATGTCATATTTTGTGAATGAGAATAAAATAAAGTAATATTTTTTGAATTAGTGATTCAATGATTTAGATGTTTGGGATTTAGAATTTAGTTTTATCATACGGGTAATTTGGTATTTTTTTCATCAAGATAAATTATAATCTAATGTATTTCGTTGACGTAATCTTTTTATGACATGACATTTTCTTCTTTTTACATGTATATCTTAGATGACATAAATAATAATTCTATTTTTTATAATTGTGATATATAATTCTGATGTTTTGCACATTATTTAAATATTATATTTGTTAATTGTTGAGGGAACGCAACAAACCAATCAATTTATTCAAATACTGTCAATATGTCATTTGCATGGCATATCATTCACGAAAACGAATATGTTTATATATGCGCTAATGTTTCATCACGAGTTAAAAGAATAATTTTTAATAGTAAAAACATAAATATTGACGTTTTATTCTTTTAAGAATCGAACATCATATTTTTTAAATCGGTGGAGAGTGTTAAGTCTTTTATTTTTGTTAAATTACTCGGCATATCATTGTTATTTATCATTCTTTTCAAGTAATCTACTTAATTTCACATTTCTATCTTTATTTCTAATAGTGGATAAACAATGAATGACTCATTTATTCGATCAATTTATACATAAATATAAAAATAGTTTTATAAAGTAAAAACACCTCTAACCAAACATCTGATCAGTCAAGGGCAATTACAGTTGAAATATCAGCTGTGATTGACGCATTAGGCGGGCCATCAAGGCATCAAAATGCAGGTGTCATACAATGGACGGATGGATCTTGAGTCAACAACACCTCTCTTCAACATGATGGACGGTTGCTATTTCATTTTCAATAGGGCCGCACGCCATGAGTTGCAACGCTCATGGTGGTGGGGGATTTAAGGTAATTGCGTAGTTGCAATCATGCAGTTGTTAGGCTAATTATGCAATTCCCATCCTAATTTCTATGTTACTAGTAACATTTAGCCATAATTAGGGCCCATTTTTTTTTTTTTTATCTTAATGTGACTTCAATTTTGTCTAATCACAAAAATACAAAGAAAAATTACATGTCCAATTGATCTATTGTGATAGTTGGAGTGATTGTAAAACAAAATAAATAAAATAATATTGGGTTTATTTATTTATTATATATATTGTTTTTTTTTTAAAAAAGTAATAATCCTACACTTCGTGTGTTTGGATAAATTGTAGTTATTAAAAGTTGTTTTTGGTTTGATAAATTTGAAATTTGAAAGGGGGGAAAAAAAGAGAACAAAAGCACTATGGCTTTATTAAGAATTATCATGAGGAGGTAACATGGTGGTCCAGTGACCAATTATGACGATGATTGGAGCCCCAATTTCAGAGTCGAAATTACAAAAACACCCACCCATGGCCTAATTTCCCATCTGGGCCTCCTCCAATGAAACGAGTACCTTTCGATTTGTTCCGGTTATCACGTTTGGATTGATTTGGATTGTGGGTTCTCTCCCCCCAGATGTAGATTCATCCCAACCACCGTGTCCTCTTGTATGCTTGTCTGAAACTTTGGCAATCATCTTCATGTACCCTAAGAACATGATTTTAGCAACTCTCAATCGCCATTAAATTAGGGAAAAAAAATAATCTGATTATAAGTGGTTGAATGTGATTTTATTGAACATTTGATTCTATTCTAATATGCTGAGTTTGGATTGCAATGCGGGGGCATGCATCCCAATGGGTTCAAATCCAACCCTTCGCGCGGTGTGATCATAGCTATTGGCTTCGTTTGTTGTAGCTTAATTAAAGAAATTATAGTTTATAGTTTCTTAGATTATAACTTCTAAAACTTAGAATAAGTTGTGAACCTTGTTTGTTGCAACTTTTTAGAAATTGTAGTTAAAGTAGTTGTGGTATTTGATACCATAAACGGTAAAATAACTTATTTTTGTATAATTGTCCATAATACCCTTAGTAGTTATAGAATGATAATTTAAAAATTAATTAGTGTATATATATAAGTTTCAAGTGTTATAAAAAAATTAATTAAAGTATAGAGAGAGAGGAAGATAACGAGAGAGAATAAGAGATTTGAAAATGGAGATGGCGGTGGAAAAGAAAAACCCATGATTGCGTAGACAATAGAGTAATTCTTTGCTAAAAATAAGGGTAAAATTGTCATAAAAATATAATTATTTAAGCAGAAGTTATAAAAGCTGAGGTACCCCAGCTTTGAAAAAGTCAGCTTCTACCTCTTCTAAAAACTAGTAGAAGCTATAAGTTAGAATTCTATAAGTTAAAACAAATACTACATCCCAACTTTTTTGAAACTAGAAGCTAAAAGTTATAACTTTTAAGCTGCAACAAACAGGGGCATTCTCTGGGCCAACATTAGATTGTTCATGTGACCTTTTATTAACACCACAATGCATTTATATATATATATATGAGCATAAATTTCAAGGGTTAAAGTACTTTAATTATTGCATTACTCAACTTCAACTCTTATAACTAAGTTGATTATAATAAGACGGATTTGAAAATTGAGTTTTATCCTTTTTTTTCTAAATTGATCAAATTTCAAACAAGTTTGAGGTCTAGAATTGCTAAGAATATCTTAAGATCAAGAAAAATCTATTACAAATACAGCATTTGAGTGAATTAAATGGTGAACGATTTTGCAATATTATCATTTTATTGTCATATTTATAAATTAAATCAAATCAAAGTAAATTAAAAGTAGAATAAAAAATGTGGACCAGTGATAAAAATCTTACGAATAATTATTGGTTTGCTCGGGTATATCTCATAAAATAATCACTTTAAAGTCTTTGATGACTTTGGGTTTAGCCCAATTCAACAATAAAAACTAGACTACCACTATAGCAAGTTCGTTAACCAAACATTAAATTACATGATTCGAGAAATAATTTAGAATTTAATTTTATTTTACAAAGATGCGTCAGTATTTACGAATTTAGATAGATTTAGAAATCGAAATGAACTAATCTAATTTACACTTAATCCAGTTCACTTCTACTTTTGTTTATTTTTTACTATATTCGCATTGGGTATAAAAAACCAAGCCAATCTATATAAATTTGGCATGCTTGTACTGTGATTTTTTTTTTTAGAATTTACGGCTAAAACATGTTTTATAGATCTTAATATTTTTCTGTTTCACAAGTTTTGGATTATAAAACTTTGATATAATTGTAAAGATTTAGAACCAAAGCCCAACCCAATTCAAACCTAAATTGGGTTAATTTGAATTTGCTCAGTGATTGTATCGGTTTCACAACTAAAATTCTAAATTGAATCATTGATTAGGTCAGAGTTTACATAAGACTCGAACTAACCTAACCTCAACTAAGACATGTCATGTCAACAAACAAGAGAAGGGAAAATAAGAGAGCAAAAAAGGAAAAAGGTTACTAAGAATCAGGACAGAACATCCTTGAAATTCTTATTAAATTGGCTTGGAAGTATCAGGAAAAAATTCAGCCGCAAGACTGTCAGCAAAGCTATCAAACAAGAAAGGAAGAACAAAGGGCAATCCTACTGCCAGGAGCCATTGCAAACTATACATTTGGCTGTTAGCAGGATGTTGCCATTAGCCTATACATTTTTTTCCAGGAAAATTTTGCATTTCTGGGAAAAAAATAAATAACAAATGAAACAAATATGAAAGGTTAGAGCTAAAGAAGCAGAAGTTGCATACCCTAACCTAAAAAACTGGTGGTTTTTGAAAAGAATGAGCAATCAACTAAGTGCCAACTCTGTTCCATCTTCTTGGAGTCTCCGAGCTCTGCAAAAGTCGTCAGTTTTTTCTCCCATGCTGCCGGAGTATCGAGTTCAACAGTTCTGCTAGGGGCTGTGGTTATGCTACGAGGAAAGGACTCTTCAAATCATGGAGTTGGCTACATTGTGCTTCAGTTTTATTTGAGTACTGTCATGGCTTTTACCTGTTTGGAACCATGATCTCTGAACTGGCTCGGGGATGTGGCGGTCACGCTTCTGTAAGAACTCGTCACCTCTACCTGAGAGGTAACAGGGTTCCCGAAAATTCAGCCTTGTAGCCGAGGTGCTGACAAGCCTGCCTAAAAACCAACGTGAAAGGGTTAAGGGAATGCTGAAAGTAATGTGAAGTTTAATTCAAGGCATCTTCAATTAAGAAGAAGTACTAAATATTGATGTAACTTCCTAGCAGCCAGAGTAAAACTATGCATCGAAAGCAAAAAAAGTAGCCAGAGAGTAATCTTAAAGTAGGTCCTCACCGAGCTGATTCTCCTCACTCCCACATTTTCTCTTTGATAAAGTGCAACTGACAGTTCTCGGGAGTGGTACCCATAAGAAGCATCAAAGGAATCAGGTCGATCTAATTGGCTCCAAGGTTTCACTGCTAGCTCAATAGTGTCACTGGAATCTTCATCCTGGGAAGTGTCACGACTTCCATGTACAACTTGGACATTTGTGTTCCTTTTTGAATTAAAATTGTTCTTCAGACGTAATGCGCCTGAAGTTTCAAAAACAAGGTTTCTTGAACTAGATCTGCCAGAAGAATCATCGATTTGCCTTCTTGACCATGCAAATGCTGAATAGGGAACTTCCCCCTGGGATGAATTCTGTAAGTAGGAAGCCTGTTTCATTACATCAATTGATGACTTAGGTGGGTCCATTCCTGAGATGCTATTTCGTTCCTTACGATTCCATACTTCATTACCGTCAGCTTTATCGACAGACTGAGTTTTGTCTGGCAAGGACTGCATATATGTAATTCATTTATAGACAAAATAAGCTTCCCTCTAGAAGTAAAACAAATACGTACAGGGCATGCAAACAAACACAAGAAACAAAGAACTAGTTTTTAGATATTAATTAACATATATATATATATATATAAACAGAGAGAGAGAGAGAGAGAGAGAAGCAACCTCTGTTGGTGTCAATTTCCTGATTCCATTTGGCGCTCCAGTTGCTTTAGTTCTTGTTTCAGGTACTCGGACTCTCCCACCAGCTTTCTTCCTGAAAACAAACGTCAAAGGCCAAAATTGGTTCAACTTTTATTGTCAGAACTCATGATCACAGTGAACAAAGTTTTGATGAAATTAGGGCAAAGAGGAGTTTAATAAATGTCCCTAATACTAACTGGCAATCACATTGCAGGTTCTCGAATTTGATTGTTACTTAAATTTTCTATTCAAGAACTAAGAGGTGAAAATATAAATATTTCTCTTTTGTTTTACTATCTTCTATTGCCAGAGCTAAAATCTGAACATATGGAAGGGAATAGTGGTTTTGAGAATGTTTCACAGCTAGCCACATGTTAAGGTCACGAGAAATAATAGAATAATTTAATTTTCAACACATTTTAGGAAGCCAGTTATGTGATTCTATCCCAAATATAAATTGTCAAGTCAGTTGGCCCATGAATTTCTTGAGAACTCGGCCTATGAATTTCTATTTACAGTTGGCCCAAGCCCAGATAAAGGAGGCCAGTTGCTTTATGTAGCCAACTACCAAGTAAAACTTATCAAACAACATGAATTTTAGACAATAACCTCTTGAGAACTGGCACATCAAAAGTTGTATTTGTCTACAAAGGTTATTTAAGCTAGCCGAGCTTTTTGTTGGACAACTGAATACTACAAATCTTACCTTTGTGCCTCTTCACGACGCCTTGCATCTCTGTCCTTACTTGGTGGATATTTAGGCAAGCTTGATGGATCACACGCATAAGGCTTGGTAGTGAAATACTGAGGATTAACAAGTAAAAGATAAGCCAAGCAAAGTTCCAATTCTCTAACTAAACCTAAAAACATAAAATATCTGCACTTGTAACAACAGTCAGAATTTGGCTTCACTTCCTACAACATAGAATTTGGAAAACAGTTGGAGAAAAACCCATCTGATATCGATAAAAACTATATTTAGGTTAATTCACCATACTCTGTCATAAAAGAAACAGCCGTCTACGAGTTCATAGAATAAAAATACTTTTGTGAAATACCTGAGATGCAAGAGCAGAAGAGGCCGTTCCACGCTTGCGCGGTTGCACGGACAAAAGAGTTTCTATCAGACTCACGGCAGCATTTGGCAGATCTTTGAAGGTCTCACCAAGAGAGCTCTCATAATGAAGTTGGGGCTTGTATAACATTGCATGAGGAAGTTTAGACCTCCTCCAGTAGTCTTCAGGTGGCGATCCACAAAGCTTGAAAATTTTGTGTATTTGTTCAACCTGTAGGCTAGGCAACAAGTGAGTCGTGGGGAGTTCAACAGGAGAAGTATTGAATTCAAATATTATATTGAAAAGTTCTCGTCAGTATTTCCATATTGCTTGAATCTGAATTTCCACATGAGTGATTGGCAACCGGAGACAATTATAATTTGGGAAAGTATTTAGGTTACAACTAAAGGTTGACGTAACATTAACAGATTCAAACCATAAATTTTCTAGGAAAATACTGGCTATGGCTTTGAGGGAGAAAATTTACTTGTCTGATCGTATTGTATTTCTTAATTCTTATCATATAATTCAAAATATTTAGTAACATCATCGGTGAGATTACCTCAGTTCGACCCTTTAGGATTGGTCTGCCGAGGAGAAGTTCAGCAAATACACAGCCAACACTCCAAAGATCCACAGAGGGTTCATAATCAGTAGAACCCATCAGAAGTTCAGGAGGACGGTACCATAAAGTGACAACCCGGTTGGTAAGTGGTTGCTTGAGCCTAGAAGGGAAAGACTTGTACAAGGTTGCCAATCCAAAATCAGCTATCTTCAAAATGCCATCATTGTTTACTAGAATATTTGAGCCTTTAATGTCTCGATGCATTACCCCCCGAGAGTGGCAGTATTCAAGTCCAGACAACAACTGGTGCATGTAGCATTTTATCTACAAAACACATTCAATTGAATCTTATAGCAAAAATTAACAAAAGAAACGACTGTCTATCTTCCTGTATTTTCTATCACATAAATGTTACTGTTTCTCTGATAATGCACTGCACTACCATTTTGGCGTTCCACATTACAAGTTTGAGATATGCAACATTCACAAGCTTCTAGAATTGAGCAAAAAATTCCATAAGAGCAAACCTGTTCTTCACTGAACTTTGCATCGGGACAAGACAATAGCCCTGAGATATCATGTTCCATGTACTGAAAGACAAGGTAGATGCTGCATGATAAGCGGGATGTAACTAAACCTTCCAGTTTTATGACATTTGGATGGTCAAGCCTGCGGAGAATCATTATTTCCCGTGCCATAAATCGAACAGTTTCAGGCTCAAAATTGTCAAGTCGGACCTTCTTCAGAGCAACTATCCTCCCAGTTCCTAATTCACGTGCCCGGAACACACTGCTATATGTACCTTGCCCAATCTGCCAAAGCAACGCAGAATTAATATAACTCTTGTTCAGCAAGCTATTGAACAATTTTTAAACCCTTTTTAGGAGCAAAAGTAGATAATTACTTCAAGAATTTACTTAAACAAAGATCAAATATACTAACAGTGGATATTTTCACATACACAGATTAAATTGTTAATTTGTGGTAAAAGAATAGTTCAATTTAAAATGTTTTCAATGGTTTTTATACAAGCAACCAGTACCACTTTCTGGCAGTAAGAGAAATTTTCTGTTTATAAACTTCCCAGAATCTCTGAATCACCATCAAACAACTGCAAATCCATACATGATAACAACATAGAAGATTGAAATCCAGCTTATATGATATAATTGAAAGATAAACTTCTGTACTTCCTGAATTTTCTCATTCAAGCATCAACATCTAAAACTACATGATAGAAGATGGATAACAAAATGTATCTACCAAGAAATTAATTCTAACTACATGATAGCAGATGAATAACAACGACGACGACGACAATATCAAACCTTTATCCCTCTATTATACGTAAATTAATTCTAACTCATCTGTCATTTTTATTTATAGTTTTATCTTTTCTAAGGCCTTTATAACTAATATGGCATTGGCATCTTTTCTAAGTGTTTCCCATCAAATTTTTCTTAGTCATGTTCTACCTCTTCTGTTAAAGACTTATTCCATTTCATCCGCTTTCTTCTCAAATGCCTCTATTGATCTTTTATACGTGATCAAATCATCTTAATCGCGCATGAGATAACAAAGTAAAAACACAGAAATTTATGAACAAAAATTGGATGAACCTTTTCCAGTTTTTCAAAAGAGTCGGGCCTCAATGGGACCCAGCCCTGAATGGCTTCTCCGGCGACGGCGCTGAGCCACGCGGGCCAACCGGCCGCTACCTGCTCCGCCTCCACGCACTTCTGCACATTCCCCAGCCTATAGCTCAACGAGTTCTCACAACCACCACGACCAGCAGCAGCAGCAGGAGCAATGGTAGAAATCGGTCTCCCCGACTCACCCAACTCGCTCCCGCTCAGCCCCGACCCAGCCCTCTTCTTCTTCTCCCTGCTCCGGGCAGCGCCCGCCGCATTGCCCCGAAACGCGCCGGAATGATCGAGCGCCGGCGTGACAGACACCGTCTGCTTGGAGGTGACACAGCCCATGGGATGGCAGAGAAGGAAATTCAGACACCCAGAAACATGGAATGGATTTGGAGAGAAAGGGAGAATGGGAGATGGATCGACCAGCCAGATCAAGAAAGGAGATGGATGGAGGTGGGTTTACAGCAAGATGAGAAGAAAGTGTAAGGGAGTTGGGAAGGGAAGATATCCGAAGAGTACTACTTCAAAAACGAACTGAACGAAATTAACGGATAGATTGCCCCATGGACTAGTGCTGGGCGAAGCTCTGGGTTCCAGTGCTTGAAGAAGTAAAGTTATAAAATACATTTGCTTTTTATTTTTTTAAATTTTATTTTATATGGCTAAAAATAATTTATAAAAGTGTCGTTTTTCTGAAATTGCTATATATTTATTTTTATCAAATATATTGAGAAATTTTTCATATGCTGTAGCAATACTAAAATTAAAAGTAGCATTCTTTCTATTATTATAGTATTAAAAAAAAAGATAATAATTTGTTTTTTGCATGCATAAAATCAACAATAATATTATTTTTAAAAACTGTTTGAGAAAATACCAATAAAACCCTCCTTACTTAATCAATAAAGTAATATTTATCTTTAATTTATCAATTGATTTATAAAAAAGAATAATTTTTTTTGGGTACTAATTAAATAATTCAATTAATATTAATAAAAAAAAATAGAATGCTCACAGTAGATGAAGATGTTCATAAGATGAGCGAGCGCAATGGTAAAAGTAAAGAGGATTGAGTGCAGTAGCAGTAGCAGTAGCAGTAGCAGCAGCAGCAACAGCAACAGCAACGGCAAGCACTCGTGCTGAGGGAATAATTGCTGCTCCCCAGGTGAGAAAAGAAGATTGATTTTAAAATAATAATGATGAAATCATATATCTTTTCTTCGTAATCAATTGATTATTGTTGCCTGATGCAACTGCCTGCCAGCCATTTCTTTCTTTATATCTTCTTCTTCATCAGTAAAAATTTACAATTAGAAAAGCAATTTTTAAATCTTATTCTTGTACTTTAGGTTAAATTTTGTTTATAGACACATGCGGGTGACCACTCCCCACTCACCACTTTAGGTTTAGGTTAATTAAAAATAATATATTTGACCTTTTTACAAATTGCTTAATGTTAGGTCAATAAAACTCCACCACCACCACCACCACCACCAAAACCATAAATAATAACTAACATTTACAACTAACTAGAGACATCATTAATCATTAATCTATAATCATGGTCATGGGTTAATGGTAGGTCTAGTGGTGTAAGCCAACCCATCTTCGTCCCAACTACTTTCTACTTCATGCTTCAGGAATTTTAGATGCAACATCATACGGCATGGATTCAAGATTTACACTTCTTTCTTATTTTTGACCATTTAGGGTCAGAGAGAGAGAGTTCATTTTTGTCTGTTATTTTACTAAAATTAGTTTTATAATTTAAATGTGTGACCTTATTATTTCAGCCTTTCTTTTGAGATTTTTCCTTTTGGTTGGACTAGAAAATGAGAAAAACAATTAAGTATTGCCCCCCCAAAAATTTCTTTTTGGTTATTTATCCATAAAAAATATATGGCCACAAATAGTTTCATATAACGTCACTGTCCTTTGATTTTCTTTTGCCCTAAAAATACCTGTTAATTTGGGCTTTTGGAAACTTAACTCCATTCTTGTTTTTTTATCCCCTTATTCTATGTTGTTTCTCTTTTTTATTCCCTTCTATGATATATTTAATAAAAAATTAAAAATATTGAATAAAACATGTATAATTTTTTGAATAAACAAATATACATTTGCCTTAATAGAAATAAAACTAACACGAGAGGAGAGTTCTTTTTATACGTAGTCTTATTCTTATTTTTTCGTAAAAAAATTATTTCTACTATTGAAATTTGCTGTAGTCAATAACAGCAATAATATCATATACACAAGGCAATAGACTTACAACACAGAAAGGAAAGAGACACAGGAAAGTGAAAACATTTAATATATCAAAAACCCATGACTTAATTTTTGTTTATAATTCTCGTACAATAGTACAATATCAAATCTTAATCTCAACGCAAAAATAATCTAACTAAAAAAGAAAAAACAGCAAATGCTCTCATAGAAAAGCTTTCTGATCTAACTTTGAAAACAATTTGCAAAAGATGTAGGAATTACTTTGGACCAATGTCCTTCAGAGAGCAGATCTGCTCTTCTCCCATAGCAGACATCACACTCACAACCAGGTCTTTCCCCTCAGCAAAACCATCCTTTATCTGCACCAACAGATTGGCCCATGGAATCAAAACCAATCCAAGAAAATTTTCAAATAACTAATAATGAACAGGGGGCAATGCAGAGATGATCGATCAACACTTCATTTGTTTTTCGCCTTCACACCCGTACAAAGACAAACACCGGTGAGTGTACACACACAAGGTGAGAGAAGGGGTATACAGAAAAACGACGAAGACAATAATCACAAGGCTTAATCCACTAGGTGGGTTCGGAATTAAGAGTTCAATAAGTATATGCAACAAGCAAAGCATATCAAGAAAAGAAGAAAAAAAAAAGAAGAGAAAGAATAGTTTTGGAAGTATCTAAATGTTCACATAAATTATTAGCAGAGAAGATATTGCAGGTCAACTTACCTGGGAGAGCAAATTCTCATCAGTTGGGAGCCTCAGGTCATCTTTGGTGTTACCACTATCAGTTAGTAAACTCACCTGAAAATTCGATTCAACAAAACAAGAATCTCCAATGACCAGAATTTAGTCAAAAAACAACAAAGAAAATAGATTTATGAATACACATACAAATCCATCCTCAGAGATATCAATCAGCTGATAGTCGATACGATTGACATGAGGAACCTGCATAAGAAGAGACACAGAGACTTATTGCAAGTTCCGTATAAAGAAAAAGAAACAGTTGGAGTAAGGCTCCCTCCAAGATGAGTCCATACATACATCACAGTTATGAGAAGAGGGCACAATATCTTCAAGCTTCTTCCCACTGAATATGTCAATCCCAACAAAGTGGCACTTGGCATGACCATGCTTCCCAGTCTTGGAAGTGGAAACTTCAACAACCTATAACAAGAATCATGACAAGTTAACTGCAAACGCAATTGATTTAGGACAAGTGCACCAAATTAAGATGCACGGACTAATGATCAGAAAGTCCACTAAACAATCCAAATTTAACCACCAGATATGAAGGAAGTATTCAGATTGTCAACGACCAAAGCATCAATTAGCCATATAAATGATGAGGAACATCTTTTTACATGATTAAAAATTACTTGTAAAATCTCAGCTCTGTTTCTTCTGTTATTGAAAGGGAAATAATTACTTGTTAGAATCAATCTCATGTATGGAAAACCAAATGAAAAATTTACTTATTTTTGACAAATATCTAATCATTTTTTTTTTTTCCTTTCATCTGCACCAATTTTTTTTGTTTTTAAAAGGCAATTTCAGCAAATATTGAAAACCTACGTCTGTACAGAAACAGAACGATAACCTAAAATGCCAAGAAGAAGGCGGCATTAACCATCCGGCATCCAGCGAAGCAATCAAATCAAAGGCAAAGAAGAATGAGTTGCAAACAGGCGAGTGAGTCAAAGGAGCAGGAAGGAGAGGGGAAGAACCTTGCAAGGGCGGTTTTTAATGACGATGTAGCCGTTCTTGCGAATGGTGCCGGCCTGCTGAGGAAAGGTCTTGGAGGCGCCGGCGTCGGCCTTGGACTCGAAATGGTGCTCCTCGTCCGACATAGTTTAACTTCTTCACTCACTGGTTCGATTTGATTCGCAAGGCTACCGAAATTGAGTGACCAACCAATTACGCAACAGATTCGAAATTCTCTCTTCTCTCCACAACCGCCTTAAGAAAGCGAAACTTTTGGGAATGCTTCTTCTTCTTCTAGTTCTAGGCAGCGTTTGGAATTGGAGCATAAAATCAGATAAATGCTTTACAAATTACGTCATTTAACTTGTGAAATAAATGAAAATATCAGGGTAGGAGATGCCATATTTTTATATTATTTTATTAAAAAAACAAATTTATTCTTATTTTTGTAAATTAAATATTTTTATAATTTGAACCCGCAAAAATTATAGACAATAATAGTATTTTTTATAATATTTTTTTTAATAAAAGAACTCCATAAGTTGGTTGAATCCCAACTCAGTACAATCACCGCAATTATCAATTCAGATTCGTTATGCAAACAGCAATTGCTTCAATATTTAGAAGGTGCCATTGAATACACTAAGACCATCCACCACAGGCCGTTCTTCTACACCACCAGTTGCCGCCACCAGCAGCTGTAGCAGCAGCAACTTCTTGTCAACTACTACTAGTACTACACTACTACAAAGATCAAAAAACATCCCGACTGGGACTAGAACTCTCCCACTTTCACTCCCTCTCGGGGCATCTCATAAGCTTCTTTCGGCCTTGATTTCTTCACCCCCGCCGTGAACCAAACCTTGTCGGACTTGTAGCCCTCCACGCCCACGCCCGTGACTTTAACCCACACGATGACCTTCGTCTTCATTCCTTCGATTCCAGTGAGCTTTCCCCTCGACAATGTCCCTTTCACACGAGTCGCGTACCTTATGATGGACGAGTCCTTGAAGCTGACCTCACAAGGAGATGGGAGGTACACTGTGAGCTTGGACTTTGTCTCCTCGAATTCATAACACGTAATGTTCTGAGGAAAAAGGCCCGGTGGAAGGTTGTGCTCCCGCAGGAGATCTGGCAGGGCTTTCAGCGGTTTACCTGGGGGAAATTGAGTCAAACATATAAGATGAATCGGCTTCTTATCAATTATCATACCCTTTCGGATGTCATCCAATATGTCTGTTCTGTTAAAGCGGGAACTATCACCGCCAAATAGTAGACGAGGAAGAGCGCGAAATGCATATCCAAAATCAGTTAATCTACTCGCCCCAATTGCAAATTTTCAAAAGCTGCCACTACTTGCACGCTGCTTTCTCTTCTCTCGATGGCCGTCGATGCAACCACCGCCTTCACCTTGCCGCCTCGCCGCGTCTCCGACTGCCACTGCATCACCTCATCGATGGTTAGAGAGGCGAGGCGATGGCAACAAGGTGACGATGGCGAGGCGGCAAGCAAAGGCAGCAGCGGTGGTGGTTGCATCGGCGGCCATGGAGAAAAGAGAGAGCAGCGGACAAGCAGTGGCAGCTTTTGAAAATTTATAATTGGAGCAAGGGTATTTTGATCTTTTTGACACCCCTCGATAAGCCCCTCAGTAGCTTTGTCGGGCAAAGTAGCACTGCTCATCCAAAATATGCCTTGGTTTGTGGCCGCTCAGGCATTGGTTTTTGTTTTATAAAATTCTTACTTACAAAAAAAAAACAAAAACAAAAACAAAACCTTGATTGGAACATATGCTTGCCCCATCAACTTTAAAACTTAATAGTTAATAGCTAGAAACTTCAATAATAGAGTAGATTTGAATTAATTCTGTACCTTTCAGCTTGTTGAATACCCATCTTGCTTTCTCTTCCACGGTATTTGAAAAAATCTGGAACCATAAGTACACATACTGTTAAGAGCCAAAAGGTATTACAAGTTCATTCATGAAAAGAAACTATGCACACGGTATGATATCACCAATAAAGCAGTTATCTGATTCACGTACAATATGTACCATCTTGACAGAATATCAACAAATAAAAAGGCTGAGACAGAAAGCCAACTTCAGTCTTTTAGCAGACTAGCATGGGACACTGTTGACAGTTATCTGATGATCTATTGTTAAATCTTGCTACTTGTTCTTACCCCTCAAAATACTTCCAAACAACAAATACATGCCAAAGCAAAAGAGAGACGTACTTCAGGCTTCCATTTGCATTGTAGGTGGCAGAAAATTAATATGAAAATTTATAGACAAATCGTATGCTGCCAAAATGGCTACGAGTGTAAAGTATGGAAGCACAAGCACAACTATGCCAACCAACATCTCTTGCATGACATCACAAAAGCATTCACTAATAAGACAACTAACATTCTATCACCAACATGACAATTGTCTGCTTTGGTTTTAGCAACAACAACCTACCAAGCTTTTATCTCACCATGTGGGGTTAGCTACATGAAATCTAGCTTGCTGATTACTTCTAATATGATTATTATTTGCAAGGCCCTTATAAGTAACATCATATCCATGTGTCTCCCACCAAATGTTTTTCATGGTCTTCCTCTACCCTTTTTGCAAGATACTTATTTCATTCCGTCCAATCTCCTCGTAAGAGCCTATATTGGTCTTCTTATTACACCAAACCACCTCAATCACATCTTATCTTATCATAATCACGCTTTTCTTTTAGCGTGGATGATAAATCTATTAAAAGGTCAAAAGCTAAACCAAGAAGCTGTCCTTGGACTCTTCAGCAGTTAGAAGGAGATCTATTGTTAAAAATCATCCTTCAACTCCTGGACACCAACAAAAATGCGCAGGACGTAGAAAATCCGATTCTCAATTTATAATTCAAATAACATTAATAGCTGCAAATCATCAATGCTTGAAACACAAGCACGAGTACCTTGCCATCAACCTCTTCTATGATGTGAACGATTGTCAATCAATAGTGAAGTCCAAACTATATAGTACTGCTATATATGTCTTCAGACAACCAGTCAAATCTCAATGGAAAGAATCACCTCGAGTGAAGTCATTGATAAAGAGATCAATAACAATAATCTTTGGTTTAATGGCTCAGTTTTAGTGAAGGCCAAACAATCTTATCCAACAAGGGGAAGACAAATCATAAGGGTCAGTGCCTTATATTATGAAACAAAATGACAATTAATAAGCTGAATTTTGATGGGAAGTATATAAACATGTAGACATTCATGACAAGGCAAGAAACCAGAAGAAAAAAGAACCTGATATCTGAAATCAATCCCTAAACCTTATTCTATTTTAGTTTTTTTTTTTTTTTAATTTCCCTTGTGGCTCCTCAAGAAACAGAGCAAAATCCCATATTAGAATTTCTTTGAGCAAACCCAATTGAGATTTACGTACAAACACACATTTATCCAACGGATTGTCCCAATTGTTTTCCTCCTAGAAAATTTCAGAAATAAACAAAAAATAAATAGATGAAGATGAGTAAATCAAGGGAGAACCAATAAACCCTTCTCAGTAAAATCAGATCTATGTTTTGGAATGCAGGATATGCAATTGAATGAAAATGGGGAACTGGGTTCGGTTCAATCAAGCACCATTACATCTATGGTTGACATAGACGCGAGCAAATCTATGGAAATGAGAGAGAGAGAGAGAGTTACAGTGAGGTCTTGGGTCATGTTGGAGATCTCTTCCTTGGCTTTCTTGGAAACCCAAAATGTGCTTGCTTTGAGGCTCCCAACCTTCGTCAAAGCCTTCTCCATTTCTGTCTTCTTCTTCCCCTTCCTCCCTCTCTCTTCTATCTTGAAATGCTCTCAAATCCCAACACAGAGAAAGAGAGAGCCAAGAAGAAGAAGAAAGAGGAGGGGTGAAACTTCTTCAACAAAAAGTAATCTCTCTGTGGAATCAATCGCCCTCTCGATTCTCTTTCATACATACGTCGCCATCACAGCTAATTAGTGGCCTCCAGCTCAACTTGAAGAAAGCGGCGCTCCAAAAACAGGGAAAACTTTGGGACGAGAAAAGAAACAGAAAACTTCAAAAAAAGGTGAGCTTTATTACATTTCTTCCTCAAAGAGTGTGTAAGAAAGAATTAACAAAGATTAAGCAGAAACGATGTTAAATTACATCAACTATCAATTATAATATTATTTGTATATTATTTTTTATAATATTATTTGTATGTAATAAAAGATGTTTATTTTTAAAAAAATTGTATTTTAATTAATAATTATTAAAATTAAATATTTTTAATTAAAAATAATTTTTAAATTTCTTATTCTCAGTTCACATTTTGAAATATCACAAGGAAGGAACAAACGATAAAAGGAGCGATTTCCGGTGAGAGAATATCGAGACAGGGGAAAGGGTTCGGGCACTCCACCACCGTCATTTTAAGTGACGTGTTATTAAATATTAATTATTAATTATTTTAAAATTTACTAAGTTTCAAATAAATATATATTAATTGCAGTCTATAAATTTAATTTTAAAGAAGCTTTAGGGTGAAATTGAAGAAAGAAGATGATGGGTTGGATTAGATGGTAAGGTTAAACAGAGAGAGAGAGAGAGATTAACAAACAAATTAGAGACAGCTCAACAAATCATTATTAATAATAATAATAATTAAAAGATGTTTGTGTGAGTAATATATTTATATATATAGATATATGTATGTATATATATATGGAATAATTTTGTAAGTGATGATGAGATTGCATTATTTGCATAGTTGGCCAATCATGTGAGGCTGCCTTACGTTATTGTACAATTGGGCAATCATGTGGAGATGTTTATTTTTTATGTCTTCCTTCTAAAGGTTGGTTCGTTCATTCATTCATTCATTCATTAGGCACATTTTCTAACTTTTCATTTCACTTTAATATTTTTTAATAATGCAGGGTGAGGTTTGGGGTTTGGGCTGGACTAATAATAAATTCACAGAAAACCAACATTCGGGCCCATAGCCCAATGGGTTGTCCACTCTGCAGGCCCATCTCACAAGGGCCCAGAAAAAGAGCCCACTCATTTAACGGGTTTGGGTTTCCCTTGCAACACCATTTAGTTGAATTTCCTCAATATGGGTCATGACCTCATCTTGCAATGGCAATGGCAATGGCATTGGCATGGTGACGATTGACGAAGACAAGCTCACATTTGCTCCAGCCTTGAGGCCCATACTAATAATAATCCAACTATTAAACTAGAATATTTGCTTGACCTTGCCGCCTCTATCTATGCTTTGACTTACTCTAATATTTGATTCATATTAGTTAGGTTTAAGGTCGCAATTTCCAACATTAACTGCTCTTGCGATTAAGGTGAGCAAATTCGTTGACTCTCTCCTATTATTGATCTTCCTGCTGAAGTGATTTGGCAAGGATTAAAACACCTTTTGTTTTTTAGCAACTCATTCTGATGTTCGTTCAAAATTTTATGAATTTTATATTAATTTCTTGTTGACCATCTATCTAACACATGCAGCTTAATTGCTTCTTTTGTCCAGTCTTAGGATTGATTTGATTACAAGAAAGAGCACCTCCTTTTTAATTTGGTTTAAATAAATGCTCCAACTACAAACAAACAGGGGTTCATGTTAGAGAACTCCTTAAAAGTATAGGTGATGGGTGTAGTTACGCACCCATCTAATAAAGCCATGACATGGGAACCAATATGAGAGTGGCCAGGCCACACTTGCAGATTGAGTCTCATATGATATCTTTTCATTATTACTTAGGTTTAAGGGACAAATTAAATGGCTTATGAAGGACACTAAATTCTAATTATAGACAGCTTAATTAATCTCTAATCTCTCTTAGATGGGTATCCTTAATTATAGTCAATATTAGAGCCAATCAATCTCTTTGATGGATGGTCCCTAGATAATTGGTTGACCTTTAATGTTTTAGTGAGATGAAAAGAATAAACAATGGATAGTCGACGAATCATAGCATGGGAGTCTATTTTGTATGATTTGTTGTTTTAGTTGGTAATGGATATTATAGGTCAAAGTAACATCACTGGTTGTGGGTGGTGCCTTCTCTGCATGGATCTTCCCTCTGTCTTATTTGTGTTAGTTTTTTTTGTTCCTTTCTTTGTAATGGGAGTGGGAGTGGGAGGTAGGTCCCAAAATAATTCTCAAAAATATAAAAGATCACATTTGTAACAATCACTTTAAATTAAACATATGATTCCAGTTTTAAAGGGTGGGTGGGGGTTTGATTTTGTGGCAACTTCCGGTGACTTTTTTTTTTTAACTTCAATCTTTGTATTAAACATGTTATGTTGTTTAGTCTGATGTGGTTTTCATAAATGACATCTCTGGGAACAGTAATATAGGTCAAACAAGCAATCCTGGCATTGAAGTTTACTTAGTAGAGTATGATGATCACTTCTTAACACAATAAATATGTTGGAAATATAATACTGTATAAATAAAATTAATGGTGTAATAATATATAAAATTGAATAGAAATAGTGCATGAAATAGAGAATTGAGATCTAATTTTGTGTCAATTTTTTAACAATAAATAAATAAATAGATAGGGAGAGATTAATTTGTTAGTCAACCGGGGGGGGGGGGGGGGTTGTAAATAAATAAAACTAAAATTCGGGGGTCCGTTGGATTAGTTAATTTGACCAAAATTAGATTGATTTGAATAATAATCTAAAACTATATATATATATATAATAAGATGATGATTAGACTTGGGCACACGTGTATACTCAAATCATCTTTCCCATCAATTTTTGTCGTTTAATTTCAAGTATATTTAAAATACCCACTTTACTTTCAATTTTCTTTATATATTATATGTAGTTTTAAGGCCGCCGGCTGGCTGGCTACAATAAAGAAAAAATCAATTCAACACCTATATATAAAGTAATTAAGTGTGTGTGTATTTGTACACTTTGTAAAAGACAATCAATCGCACACGATACGATAACTCAAATTCATGAATTTTAATTAAATTTGGTTTGAATTTATGACTTATAACGTGGATGGGAAGAGCATATAATGTTTAAAAATTGCAGTGGATTGAGAGGAGAGGAGAGGAGAGGAGAGGAGTGAGGAGTGAGACCAAAACAATTGACGAGGAGGCCAACAACTCTTTGTGACCAATTGGCATCCACCGGATCCAATGTAACCATTCTAGCACCAGTTAACATGTCTCGTCCAAATACTAGCTAGATATTAAAACCAGTCAACCTGGGCGGCTATCCAATCCATTCGTCTTCAAATCGCAATTGGTTCTTCCCATCAATAAAACAATACTATATCAACAAGTCTTCAACTTCAAACCCCAACCCTTCAACTTATAATTAATCAAACCCTCTCTCTCTCTCTATATATATATATATGTATATGTGTGTGCGTGCATCTGTTCATATATATGTATCTATATATATAATCTCAGAAAGCAATGGAATGTATAATATAACAATGGCGTCCGTGCATTTGTTCCAGGTTTGGTTTGGTCCATGGATCTGCAGGCGCCATGTCCCTCTAAAATATTCAACCACTATTCGCAAATTCATACTTCACCCCATGAGAGAGAATTACCAACTTTGAAGTTGAAGAAGAAGAAGAAGAAGAAGAAGCTGATCATTATGTCTAACGACAAAGTTGATGTTTCTCGAGTCGCTTTAATCCTTCTCTTGATCTTGTTTACAGGTACTAATTCATGATCAAATTCTACTCTGTTTGTGTGTACATATAAATGTTTGTGCTTTCCGAGGATGATGATGTTCTCGAGGTCGGTGTTCTGTCTTGTCGCAGGTGCTCTTGTCAATGGAGATTCGCTTGAATCAGACAAAGAGGTGTTGATGGCTCTGAAAGCCTACCTTGAAGCTCAAAATCAAGTGAATCGAGGACGATACAGTGACTGGGACCCTCTCCAAGAACCCTGCCAGTGGCCGGGAATTTCGTGCAGCGGCGGCCGTGTCACCGCCGTAGACCTCTCCGGCAGTAAGATCGCAGGTAAACCGGCTTCTACAAATAGCCTACTAGTCTTTACAGTTTAAAAACTCGAAACTTCAGAATATGTATAAATATATATATTTTGGTATATTTTGTTCCTACTCAGGTGAGATATTCGGCAACTTTTCAGCTTTGACTGCCATGTCCCAGCTGGACCTCTCCCAGAACACCATCGCCTGCAGCTTCACGGCGGACTTAGGCTTGTGCAGGAGCCTGAAAGTTTTGAACTTGTCCCACAATATTATCAATGCTGCGCTGAATCTTACGGGGCTCGTCAGCCTGGAGGTTCTTGACCTGTCCATGAACCGGATTAACGGCGGAATTCAGTTCTCTTTCCCGGCGATATGCAACAGTTTGGTTGTGGCCAATTTGTCCAACAATAACTTCACCGGAACAATCGACAATGCCTTCGAAGATTGCTGGAATTTGAAGTTTCTTGACCTCAGCGCCAACAATTTCTCCGGCGGCATATGGCAGGGCTTTCCCAGGCTCCGAGAATTCTCTGCCTCCGAAAATCTTTTCACTGGCCAACTTTCCGAGGAAATTTTCTCGGGAAATTGCGGCCTCAAGGTTTTAGACCTCTCAGAAAATGCATTCACTGGAAAGTTTCCTGGAAAAATCTCCAATTGCAGGGATTTGGTGGTTCTGAATCTTTGGGGAAACAACTTCACTGATCAAATTCCGGCGGAAATCGGATATATCTCGAGCTTAGAAGCACTGTATCTGGGAAACAACAGTTTTTCGAGAGAGATTCCGGAGACCTTGCTTGGATTGGCAAACTTGTTCCTCTTGGATTTGAGCGAGAACAATTTCGGGGGCGAAATACAAGAAATCTTCGGAAAATTCACTCAAATCAAGTTGCTTATACTGCATTCAAATTCGTACATTGGTGGGATTATTACATCTGGGATTCTGAATTTGCCCAATATTTCACGATTAGACCTCAGCTTCAACAACTTTTCTGGTCCATTACCAGTTCAAATTTCTCAAACGAAAAGCTTGATGTTCTTGATTCTTGCCTTCAATAAATTTAGTGGAAATATTCCACCAGAATATGGCGATTTGACTCAGCTTCAAGCTCTTGATCTCAGCTTCAACAGATTAGACGGTCCAATTCCGGCGAGTTTTGGAAACTTGAGCTCCTTGCTATGGTTGATGTTGGCGAACAATTCACTCGCCGGCGAAATCCCTCCGGAGCTGGGGAGTTGCCGGAGCTTGCTGTGGCTAAACCTGGCCAACAACCAGCTTTCCGGGGGAATTCCGCCTGAGCTGACGAACATTGGGCTGAATCCGACGCTGACATTTGAGGAAAATCGTCGGAGTGACCGAGCCATCGCCTGCCTTGGCGAGTGCATGGCTATGAGGCGGTGGATTCCGGCCGACTACCCTCCGTTCAGCTTTGTGTACTTTCTTCTTACGAGGAAGAATTGCAGAAGCTTGTGGGATCGGCTGCTCAAAGGCTATGGCATTTTCCCGGTTTGCGTCGGCGGCGTACGGACGTTTCAGATCTCCGGCTACGTTCAACTCAGCGGCAATCAGTTGTCTGGCGAGGTTCCATCTGCGATCGGCAAGCTGCAAAGATTCAGCATGCTGCATCTCGGCATCAACAGATTTTCCGGTGACCTCCCGCCGGAGATTGGGCTTGTGCCGCTGGTGGTTCTTAACATCTCCCACAACAAATTCTCCGGCAAAATTCCGGCCGAAATTGGCGGCATCAAGTGCTTGCAGAACCTTGATTTGTCATACAACAATTTCTCTGGTGCTTTCCCTTCCGGCTTTAACAATCTGACTGATCTGAGCAAGTTCAACGTCTCTTACAATCCACTCATCGCCGGCGTAATCCCGGAAACCGGCCAACTAGCAACCTTCGAGAAGGATTCTTTCCTTGGCGATCCATTGCTACACCTTCCGGCTTTCATGGACAATTCTACCAATCACCCATCATCAAACGGCGACAAGAAGCCGGGAAGGACTAAAAAGCTGGGCGCATTTTTGGTGTTCATTTCTCTGATAACGGCGCTTCTAGTCTGCGGAATAATCACCTTCATACTCTGCCTTGTCTTGAAAAGCCACAGAGAGATGCCGGAACAGTTTCTGGAGGAAACAAAGGGCGAGAACGGATACATGTCGAGCTCGGCCGTGTCTTCGCCATGGCTGTCAGACGGTGTTAAGGTCATCCGTTTGGATAAAACGACGTTCACTCACGCCGACATTTTGAATGCCACGGGGAACTTTTCCGACGACCGGATTATCGGGCGGGGAGGGTTCGGGACAGTGTACAGAGGAGTGTTGCCGGACGGGAGAGAAGTGGCTGTGAAGAAGCTCCAGAGAGAGGGCAACGAGGGGGAGAGGGAATTCAGAGCTGAAATGGAAGTCCTAACCGGAAATGGCTTCGGTTGGCCGCACCCCAACCTTGTCACACTCTACGGATGGTACCAACTGTTTGTCTACGAATTGAATTCAGTCTCCCATTTTGTTTGATTGATTATTATTCTTAATTTATACAATTATGACTGTAAGTAATTGATTTACTCGATCGTGGCAGGTGTCTCGATGGATCCGCCAAGCTCTTGGTCTACGAATACATGGAAGGAGGGAGCCTAGAGGACCTCGTTTCGGATAGGACGAGGTTGACGTGGAGGAGGAGGATCGACGTGGCGGTGGACGTGGCCCGGGCGTTGGTTTTCCTCCACCACGAGTGTTTTCCGGCCATCGTCCACCGGGACGTGAAGGCGAGCAACGTCCTGCTCGACAGTCACGGGAAGGCAAGCGTTACGGACTTCGGCCTGGCCAGAGTTGTGAAGGCTGGCGTTAGCCACGTCACCACGATGGTGGCCGGAACGGTGGGCTACGTGGCCCCGGAGTACGGGCAGACGTGGCAGGCGACCACGAAGGGTGATGTGTACAGTTTCGGGGTGCTGGCGATGGAGCTGGCGACGGGGCGGCGGGCGGTGGACGGAGGCGAAGAGTGCCTGGTTGAGTGGACGAGAAGGGTGATGGGGGGCGGCCGGAGAGGCGGCATGGTGCCGGTGGCGCTGATGGGGTCGGGGCTGGCGGAGGGGGCGGCCGAGCTCCGGGAGTTGCTGAAGCTTGGGGTGCGATGCACGGCGGAGGCGCCGGCGGCTAGGCCGAACATGAAGGAGGTGCTGGATATGTTGGTTAGGATTTCCAGTCATGGGAAGCTGAAGAGCCACGGCGGCTCTCCTCCATCACTGTAATTTGGTTCTGGTGTACAATTAAATTACAAAGGGCTCTGTAAAATTAACCTTCTTGTAGGAAAGTCTATAGCCATCAATATCATTCATTGATTTGAAGAAGAAATTGGTCGGCCCGGCCATCTAAAGCCGGAAAGAGAGAATTTGATCCATCCTCTTGTGTTGTGAATCTGAATAAGAAATTGATCAGATTACATACGTATGTATGTACATTGATCACGTGATTATATACGTATGAGTTCTACAGACTTAATTGTGATTATAAAGACTCAAAACCTGGGGGTTTGGTTTGAATTGATCAAGTGATTAATTAATAAGTTAGTCACATGATAATGCCTAGCTTCCACTATATTTTAGTTTTCATAACTTGAAGATAAGAAGCCTGGTGGGAATGAATGGTCGGCTCGGCCCATAAGAAGGAAATTAAATAGTTCTAAGTCATTCACAAATATTTGGGCCATCCTTCATGTAAGAAGCCCATAACATAAAATCCACAAATTTT
Source organism: Diospyros lotus (assembly GCF_014633365.1). Lineage (NCBI taxonomy): Eukaryota > Viridiplantae > Streptophyta > Magnoliopsida > Ericales > Ebenaceae > Diospyros > Diospyros lotus. The sequence continues at coordinate 2,809,652 of NW_026267104.1, read as the reverse complement.
TTCTTTGATAATTGATTTTCAACTTTTATGGTGACAATGAACTAATATTCTAGTGGTTCTTGTTGATGGTAGTGAGGAGTGAGTGACCTTTCCCAGGGCTGTGGAGCCCCTACAAATGGGCTGGCCACTGTCTCCCTGAAAACAAAAGATTTTCAATAGTGGACATTTCACCCATCAGTAGTCATCAGTCGCCTGAAAATGGGTTCCTCTTCGGCCTCAGTTTTGAACAAACACATCATTCATGCTCCACGTCTTGTTTCTGGGAGGGATAGCCCCCACATGGGTTGTTTCGTTTAAAATCCTTATGTCGTATCACATAAAGTCGGCAATGGAGCATCTTATATTAACTCTTTGTATGCACAACTCAACTTTTGTTCCTTCTGATCCAGAAGGGGTGATCGGAAAAACTCAAGACGGGGACGATTCATAAGACGAAAGATAGATAGCATCTACAAATACTCTGACGCTCAAATAAATAAGATTTCAAAATAATAAAATTTTTATAAACAGAAAAAAAAATATACTTTGATTGATGATAGATCTGTTTAGAATACAAGGATCTTGACATAGCGATGAAAGGACAAGAGATGCTCCTGAATTGACATGGATGGAATGAGTTCAAGAGATAGTCTAATACTGAACAATAGACTTATTTGTTAGGCCAATGTCCACTTTAAAAAAGATAATAAAAAAGGAAAAATTTGATAAAAAATGTGGTCATATTTTAATCATCAAAAAGTGTTGATATTGGTCCAATGAAGCAGCTGGGTAGGCTGTGAAAGGGGTCCTCCTGGGCATCAAATATTGTGACCAAATAAATAATGGTTGAGTTGGATCAAAGATTCACATATGATTAATGGCACTGAAACTTGGTACAGTGGCCTCTAGGGCACATGATACATATCTTGATGATTTTGAGGATGGAAATATTCCATGGGGGGTGGGGACAAAGAATTGCTATATTTGGTGGTGAAAAAGTGTGAGCATATATTTCTACTTAGATCAGAACAGACAGAAGTGAAGTGGTGGAGCTGCATATATCATATCATATTTATAGATGTGGCCACCATCAACTCTCAATATAGCAGTCTATATGATTTTCTACCCCCATGATATAGAATTTGTGGGATTTCTTCTCTTGTTTCTCTCTCTGAAAGTGCAAAAGCATATTTATGCATTTAAATTTTTGCCTTTTTTCAGAATCCTATATTTTTTTGTAATTTTCAATTTGCTCTTAAATTTAGACCAAAAACATATTTATGTTCCTAAATTTTTGAATTTTTTGTTATAAAACCTTAAATTTTTTATGATTCCAAAGATGTCACTGAAATGCGCAAAATCACTCACTTAAACACTGAGATAGCAAATAATATGCAAGAGTGTTGACGTAACAATTTTTTGACATCTCCTCGACTTTGTATTTCTCTCTAGTATTTTCATTCTCTCCAATATCTCCTTAACTCTATCTTTTTTTTCGACAACCTATCTTAGCTTTTTCTCTTTCTTTGATATTTTCTTAACTCTCTCTTTCTCTTTGACTATATATCCTGCAAGAAATAATACCTCTAGACTAGCCCTATCTTTGATCCCCTTAGGCGGCCGTGCAATAATCGACTTGGGCACATCAATAACTCGTTTAACCCAACCGATCTACGTAACTCAACAAAAAGAGATGTCGAAAAGAGATGAGATGCTGCCAAAAAGAGAAAAGAAATTAAGAAGATACTGAAAAACTGTGACGTTAGTATGCATGTATATTATTTACTAATCATTATATGATTAAATGAGTAATTTTACACAATTCAAGTCCACGTTTAAAATCACAAAAGGTTTAAAGGAATAAAAATACTTTTAGCCTAAGTTCAGACACATATTTAAAATTATAAAAAATTTAAAATTTTATAAAAAAAATATAGAAGTTCAAAGGCATAAATATCATTTTGCCCAAACCTTTCCATTAGAAATAGCTTATACATGCATGCATACATACATACATATATGTATATAACATATGCATGGATCCCAAATCCCACCCAAAACAAAAAAAATAGAAATTTTGATTTTGATTTATTGGGTTTCGGAGAGGAAAGAGTGAATTAATAATTGGGGAAGAATATTGCTGGCTTAATATGCTATATTGTGTGATTAGCTATGTAAAAAGTCACTTTTGTCTCTTTTTACATTTTGTAAGACGTGACTTTTTACCTTACAAAATATATATATAAATAAAATAAAACTCAAAAGTGACTTTTCACCTGTTTAGACAACACACATCAATTACTATAACTAAGATGGTATAAATAATTTTTGTTGAAGAATCTTTTAAGCATGAAAGGGAATGAGTACAAATGCGAGATGGGGCAATAAAATAAATGTTTTGTTATCTGATATAATTAATATAATAATTTTATTAAAATAAATAATAAATAAAATATTTTTTTTAAGAGACGCCGGGGAAAGGGGGCGCCAAGGATACATGAAGCGTTAGGTGAATGAATCTAAAACATCACGGGATGTTTGATTTTATTGTTAATTTTTATGATTTTTTATTAGAATTAAAAATTAAAAATTTGGTCAAAAATATATTTATGCTCTTAAATTTTTACACTTTTTCATGTAAAATCTTAATTTTTTTGTGATTTTAAATATGTCTCTAAATTTACACCAAAAATATATTTATGTTCTTAAACTTTTGCCTTGTCCTGTGGAACTTAGCTTTCCATGATTCTAAATGTATTATCAAATTGTACAAAATTATTTATTCAAATACCTACCCAATAAGTGATTTGCATGTACATTGATGTGGTAGTTTTTCGACGTTTCCTCAATTTTTTTTTTTTCCCAACATCTCCTCTCTCTTTTCAATATCTCCTTAACTTCTCTATCTTCGACAACATTTCTTTAGCTCTCTATTTTTCTCTTTCTCCAACTACATTTCTTCTTTCTGGAGTCTCTTCTAGCTGCATCTCTTAGAAAAAATGTAACACCTAGACTGGCATCTTCTTCAATCCCTCCAAATGACAGGATGATCAATGACGTGGGCACGTTACTAACTAATCTAATCCAATCGGCCTATGTAGTCCAATCGTAAGAGATGTGCGAGACACTAGAGCAAGAGAGGGATAGTTGATGAGACGTTGAAAAACTATCACGTCAATACATATGTATATTTCTTGTTGGTCAAGTGTTTAAATGAATGATTTTACATAGTTAAAAATCACAATAAAAATAGCAAAAAGTTCAGGGATATATTTGAAATTACGAAAAATTCATGAGCAATACAATAAATATTCTTTACACATATATTTAGTTATTTGTTGGGTCATGATAAGCTGGGATTCACACCAGTAGTCGTGGGTTCGATTCCTTGTCCTGTACATTGAAATAAAACTCTTCACCTATGATTTATCTCTTTTTTCAAAATTGAGAGTACGATTAATAGGAGATTGCACAAAGCGGTGACCTAAAGAATATTTATTGTATTGACAAAATTAATGAAAACTAAAATAATTAAAGTAGTCTTGTATTAATGATACATGATGACTAAATATCATGAATCTTTTTAAAAAGGAATTAAACATCACAAAATATATAGGCATTAATCTAGGTAGCTATATAGCCTAGAGATCGTACCTAGAGAACAAAGCATGTATGCACGCACCTTCGAGAGCATTGGCATGGAAGATGCATGATTCACCGCCAAGGCCAAGGCCAAGGCCAAGGCCATGGCCATGGCCATGGCAATTGAAGAAAACAAAAGCCGACAGTTGTCCGACTCAGAAGCGCAATAGACGGGATCCATACGGCACATCACAGACAGACGACGATAGCCAAACCAAACGAAGCCAACACGCTTACTTTTTGTAATATATCCATCCCTTTTGCAAAAGCCCTTCTAAAGCAAGATCTCTTGGTGATCCAAAACAATGAATAAGGCAGCTAGATTCCTCACAAAGGCGTGGAAATTTCTGGGCTAGGCATGCAGCTACCTAGCTAGCTAGCTAGCTACCTGTGTCTATCGAGCATTGAGAGTGATCCCTTGAATTTCAACTAGTTCATGTCTTGCCGGACCTAGACACGTCATTTCTATACCTAATTCAAACATTCAGGTGCTATTATTTTCGTGCTTTAATTTTTTATTTTGAGTTTTAAATTTATTTTTAATTTTATATTTTAAAATTTTTAAAAATATATATTTTATGATATTTTATTTAATAAATTTAATTATTAAATAATATAATTAACTCTTCTTAATATAAAATTTTATATTAATTATTATTATACATAATATATGTAATATGCTTAATAATATAGTATATGTTATCTTATATTTTTAATTATAATATAAATATATTATATTTTAAAAATTTTAAATAAATATATAATTTTATTTTCAAAATTTAAGAATATATTTTTTTCTTTTTCTTCTTCTATTCTCTCCGCTGCTTGCATCTTCTCCGTCGTCAGCGATCACCACCAATCAGAGATTCACATGATCAGAGCCTATCATTAGAAATGTTAAGTTAAGGAGATTAACATACACAAAAATATGCCAAATTTAACGGCTGAATTTTTATAGATATGATTTTTAATTTTCAACCAAAACTAAAAAACTCACTACCAGAGGTCTCTTTCATGTCATCGAAAAGGGGATTAGGGTCATCGTCATGGTTGATGACGCGTCATTGGCAGTCGAAGGCTCCATGACCGTGAATATTGCCTTTTGCCTTTACTAGTCGTCAATTTTCTCCTTCGACGCATCATCTCCAATCGTGACCTCTCAAGCGCCTCCGCCATGTTCGACTGACCATGGCCTTATACATCACCATGGTCATCGATCTTTATTGCTCTGCCATAGCTTTCATTTCTTACTCTCGCCATGGTAGTGAATGTTGTTTGGCCATTGACATCATCGAGCCATCATCGTCAACTACATGTGGTCGTTGGCGATGGAGCATGAAGGAGAAAAGAGGAGTCGTCATCGTCGATGGTGGGCGCAGTTGACGAAAGCTTGAGAAAAAAAAAAAAGAGAGGAGAAAGAAGAGAAGAGATGAGACACAGAGAGATTTGTCGAGATTGAGGGTGGGGAAAGGGCGTGTTTTCTATATTTTGATATTTTCAATATGTTTTGACTGAAAATATTTAGATTTTTTTATAATTTTTTTTATTTTTAAAAATAATAAAATAAATATATTTTTAATATTTAAAAAATTTTAAAACTAAAAACAAATTAAACACAACAAAGAAAACACAGTCATAATGGTCTCAGGATTCATTAACTTCACTGGGGTTGACAATAATAGTAGATTTTTACTCTCTGTTGGACTTACTGTGGGTGCATGTTAAATTTGTGTGTGTTCTAATTTTTATTTCATATTTCTTAACTTAGACAAAATTTAGACTAGGCAGAAAGCTAGGCATAAGTATGTGGGTGGGGTGGGGTGTTGGAGATGGATGGGTAGGGTAGGGTAGTGATTTCAAGTCATGCAAACATCTTTGTCATTTCTCACGTGAATACTGTACTGGGAAAGACACTACTCGAGTGCTTTCCCACCTTCCAAACAGTGCATATGGCCTTGGTTGCCAGAAGAAAAAAAAAAACGAAAAGGAAATTTTATTAAGTAGCTAGTGCTCCCCTTTCTTCGGGTTTTGTCCTTAAATAGGTAGCTAGCTAGCTATATTTATGTACGGTTGAGTAGCATTCATGCATATATATGAGTGTTGATGAGAAGCAAACTCATCGCCAGAGATTGAATTAAGGAAGGAGATAGAGAAAGATGGAGAACTCTGAAAGAAGAGAGATGAATCAGCAGCGGCAGCAGGATGTTTCACTTCATGAACTCAGAGACAGGCTTGCAGAGTTTGCTAGGGTTAGGGGATGGGAACAGTATCACAGCCCTAGAAATCTCCTCTTAGCTCTGGTAATTAATTAATTAAGCTAACCTACCTTCTTACTAATTACACTCTCTCTCTCTCTCTCTCTCTCTCACACACACACACACATGTTTGGTTTGTTGCGTGAAAACTTATTAATTATATTAGTCATGCCATCCAAAGGATTAAACCCTTTTTAATTAGGATTAATTTTGTATTTGACCATGATGCACGGCTGATGGTGGGTGCAGGTGGGGGAGGTTGGGGAGCTGTCAGAGATATTCCAATGGAGAGGAGAAGTGGCAAGAGGGCTACCAAACTGGAGCTCAGACGAGAAGGAGCATCTGGAAGAGGAGCTCTCCGATGTGCTGCTCTACTTGGTTCAGCTTGCCGACGTCTGTGGCCTTGATCTTGGGAAGGCTGCTCTCTCCAAGATTCTCAAGAACGCTCAGAAATACCCCCTTCTCATCAACCGCTCTTCTTCATTATCTTCTTCTTCTTCTTCTTAATTATGTCATTATTAATACTCTCTCCCCGCCTTTCTGCATGCATGCCTGTCTGCCTTCACTTCTTTGCTAATTTAAACCTAGCTAGCTACCTAGTTTTGCAGTCATCTTGACATGATATTAATTAATAATAATTAATCTCATTAGTAGTAATTAGTATTTCTATTTGTATGGATGTTTGTTGGGATTATTATCTTTGCGCGATCTTTTATTATTTGTGTTCTCGATTTGACAGGGAAAGTAAATCACAGACAAGTCTTTACTCCTTATCTAGACCGAATATCGAACTTGTGATCTAAAGATGCCAACCCTTAACATATTATTTATTTACCACTTAACCTATATCTATATATGTTTGCTTATATGCTGTCATGTTCCTCCACTTTGGTTGCAAATGGAGACGAGAGCTCAACGTATTCGTGTTAAAAAATATTATATTATATTCAAGCTTTCGTTAGTTTGTTAGGTGTTTTATTGCGTTTACACTTCATTTGAGTCGCAAGTTTAAAATTGAGGTTTGAACTTTTACCTCAACAGACTGCTTAAGATTATGCCATGGCAGCTTAATTATTAATTACTGATCTGTTTCGTTAATTTGTGCGTCATTTTCGTTGCTGTTTATATATACGATCTTTAGCAAAAGCTAGAGATTGAAGAACATCAATAATTGCAGTTGCTTTTGCTAATTAATTAAGCCACAGATATAGACAGATAGATACATAATTGGAGACTTCATGTTCATGAAAAAGATGATGGGGCTTGCAATTAATTATTTGCTAATTCCAAACCCTTTTGAAGGCATTGATGATTGATCATTGATGGATCGATCCATCATCATCATCATCATCAACTTGGTAATTCATTGGAAGCCATATATAGTGCTTTGCTGGCCCCAAAGGGCACCAAAGATTGCATCTTTTAACCAAGCATGCATGCCCAGAAACAGGTGCATTTTGGAAGTCGGCGTGTTTATCCAATTATATATGCAGTCGCTATGCTATGCTATGCAAACGCAAGCATTTGCTCCACTTTCCTTCCTGGGTTCGATGGGTGTTATGTTAAGCACTTTGACAGTTATTATATCCATCTCTCAACAGGTAATGATCGGATCGAAACTTTAAAATTCTGGATAATCACCTTTAAAAGTGGTGCCACAATCAGAACCCATTATCCAACCGCGCGCCATTAATTAAAGTTGATCATAGAAGTCATATATATCATTAATTAACCATTAATATTCTTTCTCAGATAAAATACAAAATATCCATCCATTAATCATTAACTAGTGATCAACCCGAGAGAGTTTAATTTAAAAATAAAAAAATAAATTTATTATTTTAAATAATTTTAACAAAATTAATAATTATAATTTTTGTTTAATCTTTAATTATTTATCAAAATTTAAGTTTAATTAATTATTTGTTATTCAATATGCTAATAGAGAATACTTTTAATTCAATATATTGTTATTCAATGTGTTAAAGAATAATTAACACATTAAGTAAGTCATTTGATAAAATACTTATAAATTTTTATTTATTATGTTATATTTATTTATAAATAAATATTATAAAATCTATAATATATCCACTCAAATACGTTCATTATTTTTTATTTATTATATTATAATTATAAATATAAATTAAAATTCTTAATATAAGTAAGAATCAGTTTTTTCAATAATAACAAAATTTTAAAAATATGAATTTTGATTTCTTCCATAGTCTTAAAAATGTGATACTTTAAATATTAATTAGCATTGAAAAATCCTACCATTTGACAACCTTAAATTTTTTTTATGAATTTGTTAAGATACCACATTTTCAAGACTATAATATAATTATTAAAGTAATTAATAATTAATTAATCACCATTTAATTTAATGCAAGTTTTTGAAGGAAAAAATTCACCATTGATTGACACTTGGCAAAATACTTTGTTTGACTATCATATTTTAATATTATATAAATATAAATAGAATAAAGATATAAAGATGATATTTTTAATAAATGGACAATTTTCTATGACTTAATTAATAGTTTAAGTTATCTATTAATATTTCTCATAAAACCCATGTAAATTTAATACAAATTTTATAGGCAAAAAACAGTTTGACAGATTTTTTGAGAGAACAAAAATTTACAAACTATTATACTTTAATATAATATATTATATATTATTATATTATACAAAGATAAGATTTTATTTAATAGATAATTTTCTATGACTTAGTTAATACTTTAAGTGTCCATTCATATTTTTCATAAATAGTATTTATTTTTGATTGATTGACGAATTAATTGATGAGAATATCTAACAGAAAATATTTATTTCTGATTAATTAATAATATTGAAAAATTCCTGCAAGTTTAATACAAATTTTAGATGTAAAAAATAGTTTGGCAGATTTTTGGAAGAAATAAATATTTGCATACTATTCTACTATATATTATATATTATATATCATATATAATATTTATATTATATTATATAAAGATAGAATTTTATATAAATGAATAATTTTCTGTGATTTAATTAATAGTTTAAGTGTCTATTCATATTACTCATAAATAGTATTTATTTTTGATTGATTGACAAATTAATTAAATATTTAATATTCACATAATAATATATTGAAAAACCTATGATTAGTATTAAAAAACTCGTGTATTTAAAATCTATTATTAATTTTATAATAATTAGTACATATTATTTCAAAGTAATTGGAAGATTTAAAATATTAATGTAAATTACAAAATATAAATTATTAATGCAATAAGTACTAAATTCAAATCATTGATGCAAGTTTTTGGGAAAATTTTTATTACTATTTATTATTTCAAAGCAATTGGAAGATTTAAATTATTAATGTAAATTATAAAATATAAATTATTAATACAATAAGTATTAATTGTAAATCATTAATGCAAGTTTTGGAGAAAAATTTCTTTTTTCAAGACTATCCTACTTTTATATATAATATATAATTTATAAATTATATTATATAAAAATAGAATTTTGTATAAATGAACAATTTTCTGTAACTTAATTAATAGTTTAAGTGTCTATTCATATTCTTCATAGATAGTATTTATTTTGATTGATTGACGAATTAATTAAATATTTAATATTTACACAATAATGTATTAGAAAACTCATGATTAGCATTGAAAAACTCGTGTATTTAAAATTTATCATTAATTTTACAATAATTAGTACATATATATTATTTCAAAATAATTGAAAGATTTAAATTATTAATACAAATTATAAAATATAAATTATTAATGCAATAAGTACTAAATATAAATCATTAATGCAAGTTTTGGGGAGAAATTTTATTACTATTTATTATTTCAAAGTAATTAAAAGATTTAAATTATTAATGCAAATTCTAAAATGTAAATTATTTATGTAATAAGTATTAATTATAAATTATTAATACAAACTTTTGAAAAAATTTCTTTTTTCAAGAATATCATACTTTATATATATAAAGATACTTAAGAGTAGGGTTTGGAAATCTATAATCTTCATTTGTTACAAATTGCTTAACTAGAAAAAAAATTGATATTTTACGTTGATTTGGCATATATAATATTGAATTATATAAATGTATATTATTTTTATATATATTGGGCTACACAAAAGGATATTATGCGTCTCATAAGAGACATTTTTGTCATTAATACATCTTTATTATAATTTAAAATATATATAAAAAATATACCAATAATATTATTTTATAATATTAGTGGGCGATCATCAATAATTAATTATCAAGACAGGCCAAAAGAAAGAAATTGTTTAAAGCAGCTTGTCACACATCAACAATACATATCACATCATTATCAAAAGTTTACTTTCTGTCTCGATTGTCAATTCATGGTTTAGTGACAATCCTACTAACCCACCGTAGGATTTATTTATTCTTATCCCCAACACAACAGGTCAAACTTCCTTTCTTTTCCAGCTGCCCATTATTGGGTTTTAAAATAAGAGAATAATTTATAATTAACTCAAAATAAATGGACCAAATCTTTGGATTTAGAGGCATGTTATAAGCCGGTATTTAGATCGATTTAAAGCTAGGCTGGAGTTTAAGATTTATTAGAAAAAATAATATTATTATTATCGCTTGAACACAATAATAATTTTAGTATTTAAAAATATTATTGTCAAATCACTTAAATTTATAAAAAAAAATTATAAACGGTATAGAAAATTTTTAATATTTAAATTAAATATTAAAAATAATGAATTGTTGATGATCATTTTTTAAAATGAAGGTCTACTTATTTATATAGAAGAATAAAATAAATTATAAATTTTTTAAGATTAGAATTATTACAAATGATGTTTATTTATAATTCTTGATAAATGATATCTATTATTTTGATAAAACTTTTGAAAAAAAAAATAAATATCAAAATTATCTAATCTATGCACTATATGACACCTTCCCAGTTCACGGAATAATGGTCTTCATCAGAGGATGGGGATGGCTTACTGCCGAGCAACTTCTGGGCACTCTCCCAAGGTCCGATCTCCTGGGGTTGCCTTTCACCAGGAGCCTGCTACTTAGTGCTTGGCTATAATTGGCCTTTGGGAGACCCTTGCGATCTCTCTTGTGGTCTCCCGTGGCCGGCTTTTGGGGCGGTCTCCCGCGGCTGTCTTTCTGGTTGGCCCGGCTATTTAATTTTTAATTTTGATATTTTCATCATGATACATCAATTATAATAATTTCATAATTATATGACTTATAACTCTTTAATCAACTGTATCTTTTTATTTAAAATTCTCGACTTAAAACTTAGAAATCAAATTTAAATACATAGGAAGAATATGTTTATTATTATAAGTATTGAGACACAACTTAAATATCTGAAGTGAAATTTGATAGAATCATCATATTTTAAATGAAAATATATTTTTTTTAAGAATTTAGAACATATGATAATATAAAGGCAATCTTTATATATAAAATTACTAAGAGTCTCTTGAGAAATTGTCAATTTTCAGTTAATTCTTATTTTATACGACATTTTCAGTTAATTTATTTTTCTTAGGATTGCCCACACAAAGCACAAGACTGACAAGAGTTTTATGGGCCACTAGGTGGGGGCCCATTTAGCGAACCATTATAAATAAAAGTAGGATCCGTGAAACTGGTCTCTGGAAGATATATTGGGCCCAAAATGAATACCGAATATAATAACACTAACTACCCTAAACTGAAATAAACGGGCAATTGCCTATCATATATAATATGAAGGGTGTATCCTACATAAAAATACATATATTATATAGTCTTTACATAA